>NC_056726.1:1033866698-1033968802 GCF_019279795.1 Protopterus annectens | reverse complement strand
CTACCGCCCCATTAGCCTGTCTAGCCTGGTCTGCAAGGCCATGGGATGTATCATCCTGGAACTTATAAACAAAGAAATTGGTATCTCCAAACTCTGGATCCCACTCAGTTCGTGTTTGTAAAAGGAAGATCATGTCTCCTAAACCTGATAGACTTATTTGAAGCAGTCACCAAAGCTGTAGATAAGGGTAAGGTGGTTCACACAGCCTATCTAGATCTTGCCAAGGCTTTTGACACCATCCCCCACTCTGGAATTATAGATATACTCACTAAACTAGGTATAAATCCCTATGTCACAAGATGGGTTGCCAACTGGCTCACTGACAGAACCCACACTGTGAAAGTAGCAGACTCCAAATCTGACTTCAGACCACTGACATGTGGAGTACCACAGGGTTCAGTCCTGGGTCCTCTCCTCCTTGGTATCTACATCTCTGAAGTATAGGCTAACACAGAAGGTCTTTGGCTAGTGAAGTTCGCAGATGACTGCAAACTAGGAGCCATAATTGAAACTCCTAATGATGTGGACATCCTACAAAAGGGCCTCACTGAGACAGATGCCTAGGATTAAAGCCATGGCCTCAAGCTCAATGCCAAAAAGTGTATTGTCACCCCCTTTGGTAAAATCTCTGAACCCATGAAATACACATAGGCAGTAGTATACTTAACACCGAAAGTGTGATAAGAGACTTTGGGACACAGGTGGAAAGTAGTCTCTCCTTTGATAATCAGATCGCCACAGTAGTCAGGAAATCCTTCTACGTGGCACACCTCATCACAAAAGGTTTCTCATCAAGAAAAAAAGAGGTCATTGTTCCCCTCTACTCATCACTCATTAGACCCATTATAGAGTACAACGCTCCTTTTGGTATGTACCTCACAAGACATCTACAACAACTGGAAAGGACGCAGAAATACCTCACAAATAGGATTACCACCCTCAAACAGATGCCCTATGCAGACCATCTCAAAAAAACTCCAGCTTTACTCCATCACATATCGCTTACTCAGAGGTGATCTCTGCCAAACATACAAAGCTATGTCAAACCCAGAGCTGTTGGACATGCTCCACTTAAAAAAATCCCAATCCCTCCGAGCTACACGCTCTAGGAACCTAAACCTTGTCACCACAATAAACAGAACATGCTGAATGGATAGATTCCTGTCCCAGAGACTTCCCATACTCTGTAATAAACTACCTATCTAAATGAAACAAAGCTACTCATTCGCAACTCTTCAAGAAAAATCTTGATGATTGGATGGGAAATAGGAAATTCACCCCGGGGATCACCTCTGTAGCTCTGCTCGACAGTGGCACAGGAAAATAATTTTCTTGGGTGGCAAAAGCCAGGGTACCTTTTTGGCTGGGCTTGTATAGGCCCCAGGGCCGATAGCCTAGTACCCACCTATGAAACTATGAACAGTGGGATGATATAAAGGTTACTGTAGAATACAATTACATTGGGATGATATAAAGGTTTCTGTAGAATGCAGTTACAGTGTGATGATATAAAGGTTACTGTAGAATATAGTTACAGTGGGATGACATAAAGGTTACTGTGGAATACAGTTACAGTGGGATAATATAAAGGTTACTGCAAATACAGTTACAAAGGGATGACATAAAGGTTACTGTATAATACAGTTACAGTGGGATAATATAAAGGCTGCTGTAGAATACAGTTACATTGTGATGACATAAAGTGTACTATAGAATACAGTTACAGTGGGATGATATACAGGTTACTGTAGAATACAGTTACATTGTGATGACATAAAGGGTATTATAGAATGCAGTTATAGTGGGATGACATAAAGGTCACTGTAGAATGCAGTTACAGTGGGATGATATAAAGGTTACTATAAAATACAGTTACAGTGGGATGACATAAAGCTAACTGTAGAAAGTTACATTCTGATGATATAAAGGTTAGTGTAGAATACAGTTATTGTGGGATGATATAAAGGTTACTGTAGAATATAATTATATTGTGATGACATAAGGTGTACTGTAAAATACAGTTACTGTCTGATGACATAAAGGGTACTGTAGAATACAGTTACAGTGGGATTATATAAAGGTTACTGTGGAATACAGTTACATTCTGATGATATTAAGGTTAGTGTAGAATAAATTTATAGTGGGATGATATAAAGGGTACTGTAGAATACAGTTACAGTGTGATGACATAAAGGATACTGTAGAATAGAGTTACAGTGGGATGATATAAATGTTACTGCAGAATGCAGTTACATTGTGATGACATAAAGGGTAATTTAGAATACAGTTACAGTGGGATGACGTAAAGGTTAATGTGGAATACAATTACAGTGGGATGATATAAAGGTTACTGCAGAATACATTTACAATATGATGATATAAGGGTTACTGTTGAATGCAGTTACAGTGGGATGATATAAAGGTTAATGTAGAATACAATTACAATGGGATAATATAACGGTTACTGCAGAACACAGTTACAATAGGATGATATAAAGGTTACCGTAGAATACAGTTAGAGCGTGATGATATAAAGACTACTGTAGAATGCAGTTACAGTGGATGATATAAAGGTTACTGTATAATTCAGTTACAGTGGGATGACATAAAGGTTACTGTAGAATACAATTACAGTGGGAGGATATAATGGTTACTGTAGAATACATTTAAGTGGGATGATATAAAGGTTACTATACAACACAGTTTCAGTGTGATGACACAAAGGTTACTGTAGAATACAGTTACAGCATGATGATATAAGGGTTACTTTAGAATGCAGTTTCAGTGGGATGATATAAAGGTTACTACAGAATACAGTTACAAGGTGATGATATAAAGGTTATTATAGAATAGAGTCACAGTGTGATGATATAAAGGTTACTGTAGAACACAGTTACTGTGTGATGATATAAAGGTTACTGTAGAATAGAGTCACAGTGGGATGATATAAAGGTTACTGGGAAATAGTTACATTCTGATGATATAAAGGTTACTGTAGAATAGAGTTACAGTGGGATGATATAAAGGTTACTATAGGATACAGTTACAAGATAATGATATAAAGGTTACTGTAGAATAGAGTCACAGTGGGATGATATAAAGGTTACTGGGAAATACAGTTACATTCTGATGATATAAAGGTTACTGTAGAATACAGTTACAGTGGGATGATATAAAGGTTACTGTAGAATACAGTTACAGTGGGATGATATAAAGGTTACTGTAGAATACAGTTACAATGGGATGATATAAAGGTTACTGTAGAATACAGTTACAGTGGGATGATATAAAGGTTACTGTAGAATACAGTTACAATGGGATGATATAAAGGTTACTGTAGAATACAGTTACAATGGGATGATATAAAGGTTACTGTAGAATACAGTTACAGTGGGATGATATAAAGGTTACTGTAGGATACAGTTACAATGGGATGATATAAAGGTTACTATAGGATACAGTTACAGTGGGATGATATAAAGGTTACTATAGGATACAGTTACAGTGGGATGATATAAAGGTTACTATAGGATACAGTTACAGTGGGATGATATAAAGGTTACTGTAGAATACAGTTACAGTGGGATGATATAAAGGTTACTGTAGAATACAGTTACAGTGGGATGATATAAAGGTTACTATAGGATACAGTTACAGTGGGATGATATAAAGGTTACTATAGGATACAGTTACAGTGGGATGATATAAAGGTTACTATAGGATACAGTTACAGTGGGATGATATAAAGGTTACTATAGGATACAGTTACAGTGGGATGATATAAAGGTTACTATAGGATACAGTTACAGTGGGATGATATAAAGGTTACTGTAGGATACAGTTACAGTGGGATGATATAAAGGTTACTGTAGGATACAGTTACAGTGGGATGATATAAAGGTTACTATAGGATACAGTTACAGTGGGATGATATAAAGGTTACTATAGGATACAGTTACAGTGGGATGATATAAAGGTTACTGTAGGATACAGTTACAGTGGGATGATATAAAGGTTACTGTAGAATACAGTTACAGTGGGATGATATAAAGGTTACTGTAGAATACAGTTACAGTGGGATGATATAAAGGTTACTGTAGAATACAGTTACAGTGGGATGATATAAAGGTTACTATAGGATACAGTTACAGTGGGATGATATAAAGGTTACTATAGGATACAGTTACAGTGGGATGATATAAAGGTTACTATAGGATACAGTTACAGTGGGATGATATAAAGGTTACTATAGGATACAGTTACAGTGGGATGATATAAAGGTTACTATAGGATACAGTTACAGTGGGATGATATAAAGGTTACTATAGGATACAGTTACAGTGGGATGATATAAAGGTTACTGTAGGATACAGTTACAGTGGGATGATATAAAAGTTACTATAGGATACAGTTACAGTGGGATGATATAAAGGTTACTATAGGATACAGTTACAGTGGGATGATATAAAGGTTACTATAGGATACAGTTACAGCATGTCAAGAATCTCAATGGCAACACTCAGATCTGCTCTGAGTTACAGCACAATGGCAATAAATATACAGAACCAACTGATATTGTCAACATCCTGGCAGATAGATTCAGTGCTAACTTTACCCCCCCGCCTCACCCCCTAAAGAGCCCATCTCTATATCGGAAGCATGCAAAGTTCCTGTAATCACAGCTGTACAGGTAAAAAACACACTCTCCAAACCCCAGAACACAGCATCCATGGGATTAGACAACATCCCATGCTGAGTTCTACACAAACTACAGAATGAACTGGCACCCCACCTAAGTACCATGTTCAGACATAGCCTCACCTCAAGCTTTGTGCCTGCTGAATGGCGCACAACAATGGTTATCCCACTCCACAAGGATGGAGCCATCTTAGACCCCAGGAGCTACCGCCCCATTAGCCTGACTAACCTGTTCTGCAAGGCCGTGGAATGTATCATCCTGGAACTTATAAACAAAGAAATTGGTAATCTCCAAACTCTGGATCCCACTCAGTTTGTGTTTGTAAAAGAAAGATCATGTCTCCTAAACCTGATAGACTTATTTGAAGCAGTCACCAAAGCCGTAGACAAGGGTAAGGGGGTTTACACAGCCTATCTAGATCTTGCCAAGGCTTTTGACACTATCTCCCACTCTGGAATTATAGATAAACTCACTAAACTAGGTATAAATCCCTATGTCACAAGATGGGTTGCCAACTGGCTCACTGACAGAACCCACACTGTGAAAGTAGCAGACTCCAAATCTGACTTCAGACCAGTGACAAGTGGAGTACCACAGGGTTCAGTCCTGGGTCCTCTCTTCCTTGGTATCTACATCTCTGAAGTACAGACTAACACAGAAGGTCTTTGGCTAGCGAAGTTCGCAGATGAATGCAAACTAGGAGCCATAATCGAAACTCCTAATGATGTGGACATCCTACAAGAGGGCCTCATTGAGACAGATGCCTGGGATTAAAGCCATGGCCTCAAGCTCAATGCCAAAAAGTGCATTGTCACCCCCTTTGGTAAAAACTCTGAACCCATGAAATACAACATAGGCAGAAGTATACTTAACACCGAAAGTGTGATAAGAGACCTTGGGACACAGGTGGATAGTAGTCTATCCTTTGATAATCACATCGCCACAGTAGTCAGGAAATCCTTCTACGTGGCACACCTCATCACAAAAGGTTTCTCATCAAGAAAAAAAGAGGTCATTGTTCCCCTCTACTCATCACTCATTAGACCCATTATAGAGTACAACGCCCCTTTTGGTATGTACCTCACCAGACATCTACAACAACTGGAAAGGACACAGAAATACCTCACAAATAGGATAACCAGCCTCAAACAGCTTTACTCTGTCACATATCACCTACTCAGAGGTGATCTCTGCCAAACATACAAAGCTATGTCAAACCCAGAGCTGTTGGACATGCTCCACTTAAAAAAATCCCAATCCCTCCGAGCTACACACTCTAGGAACCTAAACCTTGTCATCACAATAAACAGAACATGCCGAATGGATAGATTCCTGTCCCAGAGACTTCCCATACTCTGTAATAAACTACCTATCTAAATCAAACAAAGCTACTCATTAGCAACTCTTCAAGAAAAATCTTGATGATTAGATGGGAAATAGGAAATTCACCCCGGGGATCACCTCTGTAGCTCTGCTTGACAGTGGCACAGAAAAATAATTTTCTTGGGTGGCAAAAGCCAGGGTACCTTTTTGGCTGGGCTTGTATAGGCCCCAGGGCCAATAGCCTAGTACCCACCTATGAACCTATGAACAGTGGGATGATATAAAGGTTACTGTAGAATACAATTACATTGGGATGATATAAAGGTTTCTGTAGAATGCAGTTACAGTGTGATGATATAAAGGTTACTGTAGAATACAGTTACAGTGGGATGACATAAAGGTTACTGTGGAATACAGTTACAGTGGGATAATATAAAGGTTACTGCAAATACAGTTACAAAGGGATGACATAAAGGTTACTGTATAATGCAGTTACAGTGGGATGTTATAAAGGCTGCTGTAGAATACAGTTACATTGTGATGACATAAAGTGTACTATAGAATACAGTTACAGTGGGATGATATAAAGGTTACTGTAGAATACAGTTACATTGTGATGACATAAAGGGTATTATAGAATGCAGTTGCAGTGGGAAGACATAAAGGTCACTGTAGAATGCAGTTACAGTGGGATAATATAAAGGTTACTATAAAATGCAGTTAAAGTGGGATGACATAAAGCTAACTGTAGAATACAGTTACATTCCGATGATATAAAGGTTAGTGTAGAATACAGTTATAGTTGGATGACATAAAGGTTACTATAGAATACAGTTATATTGTGATGACATAAAGTGTACTGTAAAATACAGTGGGATAATATAAAGGTTATTGTAGAATACAGTTACAGTGGGATGACATAAGTATTACTGTAGAATAGAAGGGTTGGGAGGGTGGCCTAATGGTTAAGGTTTTTGCCTTATAAACACAAGGTGCAGGGTTTGAGTCTCACAAGGGATAATTGGCTAGGCTTAAAATGGCTCACAAGGGCAGTTAGCCTAGTTCTAATCTATGAATCTATGAATCTATGAATCATTTGTGAAGATTGTGAATAGTAGTGGTTAGACTTTCTACATTAAATCCTTCACTTTGCAGGTATTCCCTAACTTCAGCTTCTATTTTGGGTTGGGAGGGTGGCCTAATGGTTAAGGTGTTTGCCTTACAAACACAAGGTGCAGGGTTTGAGTCTCACAAGGGATAATTGGCTAGGCTTACAATGGCTCGCAAGAGCAGTTAGCTTAGTACTAACCTATGAACCTATGAACCTATGAACCTATGAATACAATTACAGTGGGATGATATAAAGGCAACTGTAAAACACATTTTCAGGTTGATGAAGTAAAGTTTACTGTACAATACAGTTGCATTCTGATGATATAAAGGTTACTGTAGAATGCAGTTACAGTGGGATGATATAAAGGTTACTGCAGAATACAGTTACAATGTGATGATAGAAGGGTTACTGTAGAATGCAGTTACAGTGGGATGATATAAAGGTTACTATAGAATACAGTTACAAGGTGATGATATAAAGGTTACTGTAGAATAGAGTCACAGTGGGATGATATAAGGGTTACTGGGAAATACAGTTACATTCTGATGATATAAAGGTTACTGTAGAATACAGTTACAGTAGGATGATAAAAGGTTACTCTAAAATCCTTTTACAGTGGGATGATATAAAGGTAGCTGTAGAATGCAGTCACATTGTAATGACATAAAGGGTGCTATAGAATATAGTTACAGTGGGATGATGTGAAGGTTACTATTGAATAAAGTTACAGTGGGATGACATAAAGGTCACTGTAGAATGCAGTTACATTGTGATGACATAAAGGGTACTGCAGAATACAGCCTCAGTGGATGACATAAAGTTTACTGCAGAATACAGTTACAGTGTGATATAAACATTACTGTAGAATACTGTTATGCCACAATATAAAGATTACAGTAGAATACAGTTACAGTGTGATGACATGAACTTTACTGTAAAATACATTTACAGTGTGATGACATAAAGGTCACTGCAGAATACAGTTACAATGGGGTGATATAAAGCTTACTGGGGAATACAGTTACAGCGTTATGTTATATAGGTTACTGTAGAATACAGCTACATTGTGATGATATAAAGGTTACTGTAGAACACAGTTACAGTGGGATGATATAAAGGTTACTGGGGAATGCAATTACAGTGGGTTGACATAAAACTTATTGTATAATACAGTTACATTCTGATGATATAAAGGTTAGTGTAGAATACAGTTATAGTGGGATGATATAAAGGTTACTGTAGAATACAGTTACATTGCAATGACATAAAGGGTACTGTAGAATACAGTTACAGTGTGATGTCATAAAGTTTTTGCAGAATATTGTTAAAGTAGGATGATATAAAGGTTACCAGGGAATACAGTTGCAGTGTGTTAACATAAAGGTTACTGGGGAATACAGTTACAGTGGGATGACATAAAAGCTACTGTAGAATATAGTTACAAGGTGATGATATAAAGGTTACTGTAGAATAGAGTTACAGTGGGATGATATAAATGTTACTGATGAATACAGTTACATTCTGATGATATAAAGGTTACTGTGGAATACAGTTACAGAGGGATGATAAAAAGGTTACTGTAGAATACAGTTACAATAGGATGATATAAAGGTTACTGTAGAATACAGTTACAGTGGGATGATATAAAGGTTAATGTAGAATACAATTACAGTGGGATAATATAAATGTTATTGTAGAATACAGTTACAGTGGGATGACATAAAGGTTACTGTAGAATACAATTACAGCAGGATGATATAAAGGTTATTGTAGAATACAGTTACAGTGGGATGACATAAGTATTACTGTAGAATACAATTACAGTGGGATGATATAAAGGCAACTGTAAAACACATTTTCAGGTTGATGAAGTAAAGTTTACTGTACAAAACAGTTACATTCTGATGCTATAAAGGTTACTGTAGAATGCCGTTACAGTGGAATGATATAAAGGTCACTGCAGAATACAGTTACAATATGATGATATAAGAGTTACTGTAGAATGCAGTTACAGTGGTATGATATAAAGGTTACTATAGAATACAGTTACAAGGTGATGATATAAAGGTTAGTATAGAATAGAGTCAGAGTGGGATGATATAAAGGTTACTGGGAAATACAGTTACATTCTGATGATATAAAGGTTACTGTAGAATACAATTACAGTAGGATGATAAAAGGTTACTCTAAAATCCTTTTACAGTGGGATGATATAAAGGTAGCTGTAGAATGCAGTCACATTGTGATGACATAAAGGGTGCTATAGAATATAGTTACAGTGGGATGATGTGAAGGTTACTATAGAATAAAGTTACAGTGGGATAACATAAAGGTCACTGTAGAATGCAGTTACATTGTGATGACATAAAGGGTACAGTAGAATACAGCCTCAGTGAGATGACATAAAGGTTACTGCAGAATACAGTTACAGTGTGATATAAACATTACTGTAGAATACTGTTATACCACAATATAAAGATTACAATAGAATACAGTTACAGTGTGATGACAAGAACTTTACTGTAAAATACATTTACAGTGTGATGACATAAAGGTCACTGCAGAATACAGTTACAATGGGGTGATATAAAGCTTACTGGGGAATACAGTTACAGCGTGATGTTATATAGGTTACTGTAGAATACAGCTACATTGTGATGATATAAAGGTTACTGTAGAACACAGTTACAGTGGGATGATATAAAGGTTACTGGGGAATGCAATTACAGTGGGTTGACATAAAGCTTATTATATAATACAGTTACATTCTGATGATATAAAGGTTAGTGTAGAATACAGTTATAGTGGGATGATATAAAGGTCACTGTAGAATACAGTTACATTGTGATGACATAAAGGTTACTGGAGAATACATTTACAGTGTGATTATATAAAGTTTTTGCAGAATATTGTTAAAGTGGGATGATATAAAGGTTACCAGGGAATACAGTTGCAGTGTGTTAACATAAAGGTTACTGGGGAATACAGTTACATTGGTATGACATAAAAGCTACTGTAGAATATAGTTACAAGGTGATGATATAAAGATTACTGTAGAATAAAGTTACAGTGGGATGATATAAATGTTACTGAGGAATACAGTTACATTCTGATGATATAAAGGTTACTGTGGAATAGTTACAGAGGGATGATAAAAAGGTTACTGTAGTATACAGTTACAGTAGGATGATATAAAGGTTACTGTAGAATACAGTTAAAGTGGGATGATCAAAAGGTTGAGGTAGAATACAATAACAGTGGGATGATATAAATGTTACACTAGAATACAGTTACAGTGGGATAACATAAGGGTTACTGTAGAATACAGTTACAGTGGGATGATATAAAGGTTACTGTAGATACAGTTACAGTGGGATGATATAAGGGTTACTGTAGAATACATTAAGAGTGGAAAGATATAAAGGTTACTGTGGAATACAGCTACATTGCGATGACATAAAGGTTACTGTAGAATACATTCACAGTGGGATGACAGAAAGGTTACTGCAGAATACAGTTACAGTGTGTTATAAAGATTACTGTAAAATACAGTTACTGCACAATATAAAGGCTACTGTAGAATATAGTTACAGTGTAATGACATAAACATTACTGTAAAATACATTTACAGTGTGATGACATAAAGGTTACTGCAGAGTACAGTTACAATGGGTTGATATACAGGTTACTGGGGAATACAAATACAGTGTGATAATATAAAGGTTACTGTAGAATACAGTTACATTGTGATGGTATAAAGGTTACTGTAGAATACATTTACAGTGGGATGATATAAAGATTACTGGGGAATACAGTTACAGTGGGATGATATAAAAGTTACTGTAGAATACAGTTACCTTGCGATGACATAAAGGGTACTACAGAATACAGTTACAGCATGATGACATAAAGGCTACTGTAGAACACAGTTACAGTGTGATGACATAAAGGTTACTGTAGAATACATTTACAGTGGGATGACAGAAAGGTTACTGCAGAATACAGTTACAGTCTGTTATAAAGATTACAGTAAAATACAGTTACTGCACAATATAAAGGTTACTGTAAAATACATTTACAGTGTGATGACATAAAGGCTACTGCAGAATACAGTTACAATGGGGTGATATAAAGGTTACTGGGGAATACAAATACAGTGTGATAATATAAAGGTTACTGTAGAATACAGTTACATTGTGATGGTATAAAGGTTACTGTAGAACACAGTTACAGTGGGATGATATAAAGGTTACTGGGGAATACAGTTACAGTGGGATGACATAAAGCTTATTGTATCATACAGTTACATTCTGATGATTTACAGGCTAATGTTGAACACAGTTATAGTGGGATGATGTAAAGGTTACTGTAGAATATAGTTACATTGTGATGACATAAAGGGAACTGCTGAATACAGTTACAATGTAATGACATAGAGGTTACTGTAGAATACAGTTACAGTGTGATGACATAAAGTTACTGCAGAATACAGTTACAGTGGGATGATGTAAAGGTTACCAGGGAATACAGTTGCAGTGTGATTATATAAAGGTTACTGGGGAATACAATGACAGTGTGTTGACATAAAGGTTACAGGGGAATACAGTTACAGTGGGATGATATAAAAGCTACTGTAGAATATAGTTACGAAGTGATGATATAAAGGTTACTGTAGAACAGAGATACAGTGGGATTATATAAAGGTTACTGGGGAATACCGTTACATTCTGATGATATAAAGGTTACTGTGGAATACAGTTAAAGTGGAATTATATAAAGGTTACAGTAGAATGCAGTTATAGTAGGATGATATAAAGGTTACTGTAAAATACAGTTACAGTGTGATGATATAAAGGTTAAGGTACAATACAGTAACAGTGGAGTGAGAAAAAGGTTACTGTAGAATACAGTTATATTGTGATGATATAAAGGTTATTGTAGAATACAGATACAGTGGGATGATTTAAAGGTTACTGTAGAATAACGTTACAGTGGGATGACATAAAAGCTACTGTAGAATATAGTTACAAGGTGATGATATAAAGGTTACTGTAGAACATAGATACAGTGGGATGATATAAAGGTTACTGGGGAATACAGTTAAATTCTGATGATATAAAGGTTACTGTGGAATACAGTTACAGTGGGATGATATAAAGGTTAAGGTACAATACAGTAACAGTGGGGGTGAGAAAAAGGTTACTGTAAAATACAGTCACATTGTGATGATATAAAGGTTACTGTAGAATACAGATACAGTGGGATGATATAAAGGTTACTGTAGAATACATTTACAGTGGGATGATACAAAGGTTACTGTAGAATACTGTCACAGTGTGATGACATAAAGGTTACTTCAGAATACAGTTACAGTGGGATGACATAAAGGTTACTGTAGAGTACAGTTACAACGGCATGATATAAAGGTTGCTGTAGATTAAAGTTGCATTGTGATGACATAAAGGGTACTATAGAATACAGTTACAGAGTTATGACATAAAGGTTACTGTTGAATACAGTTACAGTGTGATGACATAAAAATTACTGCAGAACACAGTTACAGTGTGATAATACAAATGTTACTGGGGAATACAGTTATAGCATGACATAAAGATTACTGTAGGGTACAGTTACAACATGATCTAAAGATTACTGTAGAATACAGTTACAGTGTGATGACATGAATGTTACTGTAGGATACAGTTACAGCGTGCTGAGATAAAGGGTACTTTAGAAGAGAGTTACAGTGGGATGACATAAAGGTTACTGTAGAATAGAGTTACAGTGGGATGATATAAAGGTTACTGTAGAGTACAGTTACATTTTGATGTCATAAAAGGTACTTTAGAATACAGTTACAGTGTGATGATATAAAGGTACTTTAGATACAATGTGGTGATATAAAGTTTACTGTAAAATACTGTTACAGTGGGATGATCTAAAGGTTAATGTAGAATACAGTTACAGTGGGATGACATAAAGGTTATGGTAGAATACAATTACAGTGGGATGATATAAAGATTACTGTAGAATACAGTTACAATGGGATGATATAAAGGTTACTGTAGGATAGAGTTACAGTGGGATGACATAAAGGTTACTGTAGAACCCAGTTTCAGTGTGATGATGCAAAGGTTTCTGTAGAATACAGTTACAGTGTGATGATGTAAGGCTTACTGTGGAATGCAGTTACAGTGGGATGATATAAAGTCTACTAAAGAATACAGTTACAATGTGATGATATAAGGGTTACTGTGGAATGCAGTTACAGTGGGATCATATAAAGGTTACTATAGTATACAGTTACAATGTGATGATATAAATGTTACTGTAGAATAGAGTCACAGTGGGATGATATAAAGGTTACTGAGAAATACAGTTACATTCTGATGATATAAAGGTTACTGTAGAATATAGTTACAGTGGTATGACATAAAGGTTACTGTAGAATACAATTATAGTGGGACTATATAAAGGTTACTGTAGAATGCAGTTACAATGTGATGATATAAAGTTTACTATAGAATACAGTTACAGCCTGATGACATAAAGGTTACTGTAGAATACAGTTACATTGTGAAGACATAAAGGGTACTATAGAATACAGTTACAGTGGGATGACATAAAGGTCACTGTAGAATGCAGTTACAGTGGGATGATATAAAGGTTACTATAGAATATAGTTACAGTGGGATGATATAAAGGTTACTGTAAAATACAGTTATATTGCGCTGAAATAAAGGGTACTACAGAATACAGTTACAGCGTGATGACATAAAGGCTACTGTAGAATACAGTTACAGTGTGACAAAGATTACTGTAGAATACATTTACAGTGGGATGACAGAAAGGTTACTGCAGAATACAGTTACAATGTAATATAAAGGTTACTGTAGAATACAGTTACAGTGTGATGACATAAACATTACTGTAAAATACATTTACAGTGGGATGACATAAAGGTTACTGCAGAATACAGTTACTATGGGGTGATATAAAGGTTACTGGGGAATACAGATACCGCGTGACAATATTAAGGTTACTGTAGAATACAGTTACATTGTAATGGTATAAAGGTTACTGTAGAATACAGTTACATTGTGATGATATAAAGGTTACTGGAGAATACAGTTACAGTGGGTTGACAAAAAGCTTATTGTATAATACAGTTATATTCTGATGATTTAAAGGTTAGTGTAGAATACAGTTATAGTGGGATGATGTAAAGGTTACTGTAGAATACAGTTACATTGTGATGACATAAAGGGAACTGTAGAATACAGTTACAAAGTAATGACATAAAGGTTACTGTAGAATACAGTTACAGTATGATGATATAAAGATTACTAGGGAATACAGGTACAGCGTGATATAAAGGTTACTGTAGAATACAGTTACAGTGTGATGACATAAAGTTACTGCAGAATACAGTTACAGTGGGATGACATAAAAGCTACTGTAGAATATAGTTACTAGGTGATGATATAAAGGTTACTGTAGAACAGAATTACAGTGGGATGATATAAAGGTTACTGGGGAATACAGTTAGATTCTGATGATATAAAGGTTACTGTGGAATACAGTTAAAGTGGGATGATATAAAGGTTACTGTAGAATACAGTTACAGTAGGATGATATAAAGGTTACTGTAGAATACATTTACAGTGAGATGATATAAAGGTTAAGGTACAATACAGTAACAGCGGGGTGAGAAAAAGATTACTGTAGAATACAGTTACATTGTGATGATATAAAGGTTACTGTAGAATACAGATACAGTTGGATGATATAAATGTTACTGTAGAATACAGTTACAGTGGGATGACATAAAGGTTACTGTAGAATACAGTTACAGTGGGATGATATAAAGGTTACTGTAGATACAGTTACAGTGGGATGATAAAAAGGTTACTGTAGAATACATTTACAGAGGGATGATATAAAGGTTAATGTAGAATACATTTACATAGGTGATGATATAAAGGTTACTGTAGAATACAGTTACGTTGTGTTGACATAAAGGGAACTATAGAATACAGTTACAGCGTGATGACATAAAGGTTACTGTAGAATACAGTTACAGTGTGATGACATGAACGTTACTGTAGAATACATTTACAGTGTGATGACATAAAGGTTACTGCAGAATACAGTTACAATGGGATGATATTAAGGTTACTATAGAATACAGTTACAGAGGTGATGATATAAAGGTAACTGTAGAATAGAGTTACATTGTGATGACATAAAGGGTACTATAGAATACAGTTACAGTATGATGACATAAAGGTTACTGTAGAATGCAGTTACAGTGTGATGACATAAAGGTTAATGTAGAATACAATTACAGTTAGATGATATAAAGGCAACTGGGGAATGCAGTTACAGTGGGATGACATAAAGTTTACTTGAGAATACAGTTAAATTCTGATGATATAAAGGTTAGTGTCAAATACAGTTACAGTGGGATGACATAAAGGTTACTGTAGAATACAGTTACAGTGGGATGATATAAAGGTTACTGTCGATACAGTGACAGTGGTATGATATATAGGTTACTGCAGAATACAGTTACAGTGTGATGACTTAAAGGTTACTGTAGAATACAGTTACATTGGGATGACATAAAAATTACTACAGAATATAGTTACAATGTGATAACATAAAAGTTACTGCAGAATACAGCTACATTGTGATGCTATAAAGGTTACTGTAGAATACAGTTACAGTGGGATGATAGAAAGGCAACTGTGGAATACAGTTACAGTGGGATGACATAAAGCTTACTGTAGAATACAGTGACATTCTGATGATATAAAGGTTAATGTAGAATACAGTTATAGTGGGTTGATATAAAGGTTACTGTAGAATACAGTTACATTGTGATGAAATAATGGGTACTGTAGAATACAGTTACTGTGTGATGACATAAAGGTACTGTAGAATACTGTTACAGTGTGATGACATAAAGGTTACTGTAGAATACAGTTGCAGTGTGATGATATAACAGTTACTGTAGGATACAGTTACAGCATGATGACATAAAGGGTACTTTAGAAGAGAGTTACAGTGTGATGACATATAGGTTACTGTAGAATAGAGTTACAGTAGGATGATATAAAGGTTACTGTAGGGTACACTTACATTGTGATGTGATAAAAGGTACTTTTGAATACAGTTACAGTGTGATGATATAAAGGTACTTTAGCTACAGTTACAATGTGATGACATAAAGGTTACTGTAAAATACTGTTACAGTGGGATGATATAAAGGTTAATGTAGAATACTGTTACAGTGAGATGACATAAAGGTTATGGTAGAATACAATTACAGTGGGATGATATAAACATTACTGTAGAATACAGTTACAATGGGATGTAAAGGTTACTGTAGGATAGAGTTACAGTGGGATGACATAAAGGTTACAGTAGAACCCAGTTTCAGTGTGATGATGCAAAGGTTTCTGTAGAATACAGTTACAGTGTGATGATGTAAAGGTTACTGTAGAATGCACTTACAGTGGGATGATATAATGGTTACTGCAGAATACAGTTACAATGTGATGATATAAGGGTTACTGTGGAATGCAGTTACAGTGGGATCATATAAAGGTTACAATAGTATACAGTTACAATGTGATGACATAAATGTTAATGTAGAATAGTGTCACAGTGGGATGATATAAAGGTTACTGAGAAATACAGTTACATTCTGATGATATAAAGGTTACTGTAGAATATAGTTACAGTGGTATGACATAAAGCTTACTGTAGAATACAATTACAGTGGGACAATATAAAGGTTACTGTAGAATGCAGTTACAGTGTGATGATATAAAGTTTACTATAGAATAGAGTTACAGCCTGATGACATAAAGGTTACTTTAGAATACATTTACAGAGGGATGATATAAAGGTTAATGTAGAATACATTTACATAGGTGATGATATAAAGGTTACTGTAGAATACAGTTACATTGTGATGACATAAAGGGTACTATAGAATACAGTTACAGTGGGATGACATAAAGGTCACTGTAGAATGCAGTTAGAGTGGGATGATATAAAGGTTACTATAGAATATAGTTACAGTGGGATGATATAAAGGTTACTGTAAAATACAGTTACATTGCACTGACATAAAGGGTACTACAGAATACAGTTACAGTGTGATGACGTAACGGCTACTGTAGAATGCAGTTACAGTGTGACAAAGATTACTGTAGAATACATTTACATTGGGATGACAGAAAGTTTACTGCAGAATACATTTACAATGTGATATAAAGATTACTGTAGAATACAGTTACAGCACAATATAAAGGTTACTGTAGAATACAGTTACAGTGTGATGACATAAACATTACTGTAAAATACATTTACAGTGTGATGACATAAAGGTTACTGCAGAATACAGTTACTATGGGGTGATATAAAGGTTACTGGGGAATACAGATACCGTGTGACAATATAAAGGTTACTGTAGAATACAGTTACATTGTAATGGTATAAAGGTTACTGTAGAATACAGTTACAGTGGGATGATATAAAGGTTACTGGAGAATACAGTTACAGTGGGGTGACATAAAGCTTATTGTATAATACAGTTACATTCTGATGATTTCAAGGTTAGTGTAGAATACAGTTATAGTTGGATGATATAAAGGTTACTGTAGAATACAGTTATATTGTGATGACATAAAGGGAACTGTAGAATACAGTTACAATGTAATGACATAAAGATTACTGTAGAATACAGTTACAGTATGATATAAAGATTACTAGGGAATACAGGTACAGCGTGATATAAAGGTTACTGTAGAATACAGTTACAGTGTGATGACATAAAGTTACTGCAGAATACAGTTACAGTGGTATGATATAAAGGTTACCAGGGAATAGAGTTGCAGTGTGATTATATAAAGGTTACTGGGGAATACAGTTACAGTGGGATGACATAAAAGCTACTGTAGAATATAGTTACAAGGTGATGATAAAAAGGTTACTGTAGAATAGAATTACAGTGTGATGACATAAAGTTACTGCAGAATACAGTTACAGTGGTATGATATAAAGGTTACCAGGGAATAGAGTTGCAGTGTGATTATATAAAGGTTACTGGGGAATACAGTTACAGTGGGATGACATAAAAGCTACTGTAAAATATAGTTACAAGGTGATGATAAAAAGGTTACTGTAGAACAGAATTACAGTGGGGTGATATAAAGGTTACTGGGGAATACAGTTAGATTCTGATGATATAAAGGTTACTGTGGAAAACAGTTAAGGTGGGATGATATAAAGTTACTGTAGAATACAGTTACAGTAGGATGATATAAAGGTTACTGTAGAATACATTTACAGTGGGATGATATAAAGGTTAAGGTACAATACAGTAACAGTGGGGTGAGAAAAAGATTACTGTAGAATACAGTTACATTGTGATGATATAAAGGCTATTGTAGAATACAGATAAAGTGGAATGATTTCAAGGTTACTGTAGAATACTTTTACTGTGGGACGATATAAATGTTACTGTAGAATACAGTTGCATTGTGATGATATAAAGGTTACTGTAGAATACAGATACAGTTGGATGATATAAATGTTACTGTAGAATACAGTGACAGTGGGATGACAAAAAGGTTACTGTAGAATACAGTTACAGTGGGATGATATAAAGGTTACTGTAGATACAGTTACAGTGGGATGATTAAAAAGGTTACTGTAGAATACAGTTACAGAGGGATGATATAAAGGTTAATGTAGAATACATTTACATAGGTGATGATATAAAGGTTACTGTAGAATACAGTTACATTGTGATGACATAAAGGGTACTATAGAATACAATTACAGCGTGATGACATAAAGGTTACTGTAGAATACAGTTACAGTGGGATGACATAAAAATTACTACAGAATATAGTTACAATGTGATAACATAAAAGTTACTGCAGAATACAGCTACATTGTGATGATATAAAGGTTACTGTAGAATACAGTTACAGTGGGATGATATAAAGGCAACTGTGGAATACAGTTACAGTGGGATGACATAAAGCTTACTGTAGAATACAATTATATTCTGATGATATAAAGGTTAATGTAGAATACAGTCATAGTGGGATGATATAAAGGTTACTGTAGAATACAGTTACATTGTGATGAAATAAAGGGTACTGTAGAATACAGTTACTGTGTGATGACATAAAGGTTACTGCAGAATACAGTTACAATGGGATGATATTAAGGTTACTGTAGAATACAGTTACAGAGGTGATGATATAAAGGTAACTGTAGAATAGAGTTACATTGTGATGACATAAAGGGTACTATAGAATACAGTTACAGCATGATGACATAACGTTTACTGTAGAATGCAGTTACAGTGTGATGACATAAAGGTTACTGTAGAATACAGTTACAGTGGGATGATATAAAGGCAACTGGGAATACACTTACAGTGGGATGACATAAAGCTTACTTGAGAATACAGTTAAATTCTGATGATATAAAGGTTAGTGTCGAATACAGTTACAGTGGGATGACATAAAGGTTACTGTAGAATACAGTTACAGTGGGATGATATAAAGGTTACTGTAGATACAGTTACAGTGGGATGATATATAGGTTGATATATAGGTTACTGTAGAATACAGTTACAGTGTGATGACTTAAAGGTTACTGTAGAATACAGTTACAGTGGGATGACATAAAAATTACTACAGAATATAGTTACAATGTGATAACATAAAAGTTACTGCAGAATACAGCTACATTGTGATGATATAAAGGTTACTGTAGAATACAGTTACAGTGGGATGATATAAAGGCAACTGTGGAATACAGTTACAGTGGGATGACATAAAGCTTACTGTAGAATACAATTACATTCTGATGATATAAAGGTTAATGAAGAATACAGTCATAGTGGGATGATATAAAGGTTACTGTAGAATACAGTTACATTGTGATGAAATAAAGGGTACTGTAGAATACAGTTACTGTGTGATGACATAAAGGTACTGTAGAATACAGTTGCAGTGTGATGATATAACAGTTACTGTAGGATACAGTTACAGCATGATGACATAAAGGGTACTTTAGAAGAGAGTTACAGTGGGATGACATAAAGGTTACTGTAGAATAGAGTTACAGTGGGATGATATTAAGGTTACTGTAGAGTACAGTTACATTGTGATGTGATAAAAGGTACTTTTGAATACAGTTACAGTGTGATGATATAAAGGTACTTTAGCTACAGTTACAATGTGATGACATAAAGGTTACTGTAAAATACTGTTACAGTGGGATGATATAAAGGTTAATGTAGAATGCTGTTACAGTGGGATGACATAAAGGTTATGGTAGAATACAATTACAGTGGGATGATATAAAGATTACTGTAGAATACAGTTACAATGGGATGATATAAAGGTTACTGTAGGATAGAGTTACAGTGGGATGACATAAAGGTTACTGTAGAACCCAGGTTCAGTGTGATGATTCAAAGGTTTCTGTAGAATACAGTTACAGTGTGATGATGTAAAGGTTACTGTAGAATGCACTTACAGTGGGATGATATAAGGGTTACTGCAGAATACAGCTACAATGTGATGATATAAGGGTTACTGTGGAATGCAGTTACAGTGGGATCATATAAAGGTTACTATAGTATACAGTTACAATGTGATGATATAAATGTTAATGTAGAATAGTGTCACAGTGGGATGATATAAAGGTTACTGAGAAATACAGTTACATTCTGATGATATAAAGGTTACTGTAGAATATAGTTACAGTGGTATGACATAAAGCTTACTGTAGAATACAATTACAGTGGGACAATATAAAGGTTACTGTAGAATGCAGTTACAGTGTGATGATATAAAGTTTACTATAGAACACAGTTACAGCCTGATGACATAAAGGTTACTGTAGAATACAGTTACATTGTGATGACATAAAGGGTACTATAGAATACAGTTACAGTGGGATGACATAATGGTCACAGTAGAATGCAGATACAGTGGGATGATATAAAGGTTACTATAGAATATAGTTACAGTGGGATGATATAAAGGTTACTGTAAAATACAGTTACATTGCGCTGACATAAAGGGTACTACAGAATACAGTTACAGCGTGATGACGTAACGGCTACTGTAGAATGCAGTTACAGTGTGACAAAGATTACTGTAGAATACATTTACAGTGGGATGACAGAAAGTTTACTGCAGAATACATTTACAATGTGATATAAAGATTACTGTAGAATACAGTTACAGCACAATATAAAGGTTACTGTAGAATACAGTTACAGTGTGATGACATAAAGGGTACAATAGAATACAGTTACAGCATGATGACATAAAGGTTACTGTAGAATGCAGTTACAGTGTGATGACATAAAGGTTACTGTAGAATACAGTTACAGTGGGATGATATAAAGGTTACTGTAGAATACAGTTACAGTGGGATGACATAAAAATTACTACAGAATATAGTTACAATGTGATAACATAAAAGTTACTGCAGAATACAGCTACGTTGTAATGATATAAAGGTTACTGTAGAATACAGTTACAGTGGGATGATATAAAGGCAACTGTGGAATACAGTTACAGTGGGATGACATAAAGCTTACTGTAGAATACAGTTACATTCTGATGATATAAAGGTTAATGTAGAATACAGTTATAGTGGGATGATATAAAGGTTACTGTAGAATACAGTTACATTGTGATGAAATAAAGGGTACTGTAGAATACAGTTACTGTGTGATGACATAAAGGTACTGTAGAATACAGTTGCAGTGTGATGATATAACAGTTACTGTAGGATACAGTTACAGCATGATGACATAAAGGGTACTTTAGAAGAGAGTTACAGTGGGATGACATAAAGGTTACTGTAGAATAGTGTTACAGTGGGATGATATAAAGGTTACTGTAGAGTACAGTTACATTGTGATGTGATAAAAGGTACTTTTGAATACAGTTACAGTGTGATGATATAAAGGTACTTTAGATACAGTTACAGTGTGATGACATAAAGGTTACTGTAAAATACTGTTACAGTGGGATGATATAAAGGTTAATGTAGAATACAGTTACAGTGGGATGACATAAAGGTTATGGTAGAATACAATTACAGTGGGATGATATAAAGATTACTGTAGAATACAGTTACAGTGGGATGATATAAAGGTTACTGTAGGATAGAGTTACAGTGGGATGACATAAAGGTTACTGCAGAAACCAGATTCAGTGTGATGATGCAAAGGTTTCTGTAGAATACAGTTACAGTGTGATGATGTAAAGGTTACTGTAGAATGCAGTTACAGTGGGATGATATAAGGGTTCCTGCAAAATACAGTTACAATGTGATGATATAAGTGTTACTGTGGAATGCAGTTACAGTGGGATCATATAAAGGTTACTATAGTATACAGTTACAATGTGATGATATAAATGTTAATGTAGAATAGAGTCACAGTGGGATGATATAAAGGTTACTGAGAAATACAGTTACATTCTGATGATATAAAGGTTACTGTGTAATATAGTTACAGTGGGATGACATAAAGCTTACTTGATAATACAGTTAAATTCTGATGATATAAAGGTTAGTGTTGAATACAGTTACAGTGGGATGACATAAAAGTTACTGTAGAATACAGTTACAGTGAGATGATATAAAGGTTACTGTAGATACAGTTACAGTGGGATGATATATAGGTTGATATATTGGTTACTGTAGAATACAGTTACAGTGTGATGACTAAAAGGTTACTGTAGAATACAGTTACAGTGGGATGACATAAAAATTACTACAGAATATAGTTATAATGTGATAACATAAAAGTTACTGCAGAATACAGCTAGATTGTGATGATATAAAGTTTACTGTAGAATACAGTTACAGTGGGATGATAGAAAGGCAACTGTGGAATATAGTTACAGTGTAATGACATAAAGCTTACTGTAGAATACAGTACCATTGTGATGACATAAAGGGTACTATAGAATACAGTTACAGCATGATGACATAAAGGTTACTCTAGAATACAGTTACAGTGTGATGACATAAAGGTTACTGTAGAAAACAGTTACAGTGGGATGACATAAATGTTACTGCATTATACAGTTACAGTGTGATGATATAAATGTTACTGGGGAATACAGTTACAGTGTGATATAAAGATTACTGTAGAATACAGTTACAGTGTGATGACATGAACGTTACTGTAGAATACATTTACAGTGTGATGACATAAAGGTTACTGCAGAATACAGTTACAATGGGGTGATGTAAAGGTTACTGTAGAATACAGTTACAGAGGTGATGATATAAAGGTTACTGTAGAATACAGTTACAGTGGGATGACATAAAGGTTACTGTAGAATACAGTTGCAGTGTGATGACATAAAGGTTACTGTAGAATACAGTTACAGTGGAATGACATAAAAATTACTACAGATTACAGTTACAGTGTGATGATATAAATGTTACTGGGGAATACAGTTACAGTGTGATTTAAAGATTACTGTAGAATACAGTTACAGTGCGATGACATGAACGTTACTGTAGAATACATTTACAGTGTGATGACATAAAGGTTACTGCAGAATACAGTTACAATGGGATGATATAAAGGTTACTGTAGAATACAGTTACAGAGGTGATGCTATAAAGGTTACTGTAGAATACAGTTACAGTGGAATGACATAAAAATTACTACAGATTACAGTTACAGTGTGATAACATAAAAGTTACTGTAGAATACAGCTACATTGTGATGATATAAAGGTTACTGTAGAATACAGTTACAGTGGGATGATATAAAGGCTACTGGGGAATACAGTTACAGTGGGATGACATAAAGCGTACTGTAGAATACAGTTACATTCTGATGATATAAAGGTTAGTGTAGAATACAGTTATAGTGGGATGATATAAAGGTTACTGTAGAATACAGTTACATTGTGATGACATAAAGGGTACTGTAGAATACAGTTACTGTGTGATGACATAAAGGGTACTGTAGAATACAGTTACACTGGGATGATATAAAGGTTACTGTAGAATACAGTTACATTCGGATGATATAAGGGTTAGTGTAGAATCCAGTTATAGTGGGATGATATAAAGGGTACTGTAGAATACAGTTACATTCTGATGATATAAAGGGTACTGTAGAATACAGTTACAGTGTGATGTAATGAAGAGTACTGTAGAATACAGTTACAGTGGGATGACATAAAGGTTACTGTCAAAGGAAAAATATACTTTAAAAATGATCAAAACATGGTAGGTTCAGGTTAAGACACTTTAATCTTGCAGCAAGGAGACAAAAACGTGCTAATACAGAGTTTGTCTAACAAGAATCAGGAAATACAGGTGTTTTTATACATTTTCTAATAAGACATTGCCTACCAAGCTGAGGTAGTGAATTACAAGTTCTGTCATCATTACTTCACAGTCATTGTTTTTACAATATTCTGCTGGTACCATCAAATTTTGTGAGAAACTTCCTAAGAAAAACAACGTGGCCTTGGCTACCACCGGTTAGATATATGCAATGTTACCATTCAAGGTACTATGGCTAATTTGAGCACAAAGCAAGTATAGATTGCAGTTCTTTTCTCTAACAGTCCTTTGTCTATGTTATCTCTAAACCTCTGCAGCTGCACATGTTCTCATACTTCGAACAGAGCTGATTGTTTAAAATCATTACATTTACAAAATATAGCATTGCTCATTCATTTTGCCTGACCCAGCAGATAATCACCTGCTTCTCAAGTACATTTCCAAAAGGCATAAACATGAATATTGCTGTGCTAGCAATTACTAGGTCAGAGGGCATCTTGCAAGTTTCAGAAAGCACACTGTAGTTTCAAAAAGCATCTTTTCAGTCTCATATGAAACTCAACTGTATATAAAACAGTGCATATAAAATAGAATCAAAAATGTGTTAACTTATTTAGTTTCTAATTAGCATTAAGCAAACACACATTAATACATATTTTTCTGTCATTTCCCCCCGGTTAATACTTTTTAATTCTATTTTCAGAAGAATAAACAGTTTGCTTCTTTTCCTAACCTCTTCCATTCAGGATTTGCAGTTAAGAAAGTCATTCAGTTTAAACTTATGAAAGTGTTTCACATTCTAACAATTCTTCAATTTCAGTACTTTGATACAAAGTCTCAGAAACTGATATATCTATAAATTCTTTGATTAACTTTTTCATGCAGGGAATACCACAACAAATACAGGCTCCTATTATGAGTAATCCCACACAAATGGAAATCAAGATGTTCATTAGGATGGAACTCCACCCCCCAAACAAATTCTAGAAAAAGTCCGTCAGAGGGTTTGGGCCTGGTTTGGTCATGGCCGACACTTGCTGTATCACCTCAAGGTGGTCGTTTATCTCGTGTTGATGATCAGGTGTATATGCACAGCACTCCTCTTTGATTAAAGCGCACGTACCACCTCTCGCCGCTAGGGTGAAGTCAAGAGCCATTCAGTTATGGAGCACTACAGTTCTCATAGCATTCAGTTCATCAGTTATCAATTCAAGAGCAGAAAAAGTTGCATTACTCATTACTTTGAGAAGTTTAGACAGTTTTCGCAGCTCCCAAATTAATTTGACTGCGCCATATGCAGGTAATATGCCTGCCCATGATATGACAGCATCACTCAAATTCATGTGCGTCAGTTTGGTACCCACAGTATGATGGTCTTTCCAGCTCGCCTTGATCTGTCCTACTGGATTTTCAGGCTTCCTGACAGCTTTCTTGGCCACATCTTGGGTATTTTTAATATTTCCCTGAGGCAAAACTGCAGTGTGTCGTATGGCCAGGACCAGGTACCCCAAAAAACAACTGCCGGGCCAATTTTCAGGTAACCATTTATATGCTTTTTTACCACACACAAAATAACAGTCCTCTACCTTAGTAGTTACTTTGTTATGAAATGGCTGCCCTGAATGAAACATTTTCCTATCTATTACAGATAGTTGTTTAAAAAGTACAGGATTACGTTGCACTTGATCAATAGTCTTATGCATGGACTCAAGAAATGAGTCATAATTTGAACTACAAGTTCCACCCATTTTGTTTGCTTTGGTATAACATTTGTAATATACAGTCACATTGCACTTGCTCCAACCCACTTGAATTGTGTCATTCTTATAAAAACATACAATTCCCTTTTGTGTCACAGGCAAATACAGTGCTACCTTATCATATGCTTTAATAGCTACAGTGTCATAAACCAAATTTTCCCAGGTATCATTGACCCCTAGGGGGATTACAGTCATTAATAACCCCCCGTATGCTGTTGGTATGGCTGTGCAAATCCAGCAGTTCGAAACATTAAAAGTCTCAGCATACACACGTGTAATTGCCTAATAAGTGTTAAAGTTTGGGTGTCAGTCTATGTTCGGCTCATCACGTTTAATCAGTTCAACTTTTGTGGCAGGAAAAAGGAAAGGCCACAACAAAAAGAACAATGTTATCAGTATAGCTACCAGAATAATCATGCAAGTTTTATGAGATTGTTCTGTATTTTTGTTTGCTCTATACCTGGTCATTTTGTTCTCGTTGTACAACAGTAACAAGGTTTTTGTCCGGTTCAAAGTTCTTAACCAGTTTACAGTGTGTCAAATGAATCCAGGGTGCTCGCTCCGCGATCTTGACTGCAGTGGGTGTCGACAGTAGTACCTGGTATGGCCCTTCCCTCTTCGGAGAACTCCAGTTTTTTCTCTTAACCACCTTCACCCAGACCCATGCACCTGGGGCTACTGCTGCTTCTGATGGTCTTGTTTGCTCTTTATCTGAAACAGAATTTAACTGCAAAAGTTTGTTATTCAAAAATCGCCTTATATACCCTGCAAGTGAACTGTCAGCCTCCTGCTCTGCAGGCATGAGAGGTTTCCATTGAGGTGTATAATATACCCTCCCAAACAGAACTTTAAAAGGAGTTAACCCTTTTGCATTTGGAACAGTTCTCATGCTCAACAGTGCCAGAGGTAAACAGTGCATCCAGTTCTTCTGTGTCTCACTAATCAATTTTTTAAGCTTGTTTTTCAAAACCCCATTATGCCTCTCTACTAATCCTGCAGATTGGGGGTGGAATGCACAATGATTTTTTAGAGAAATCCCGAAATAATGGCTTAGTTGTTGTATAGTTTGATTTACAAAGTGTGTGCCATTGTTACTATAAATCTTTTCTGGTATGCCAAATCTAGGAATAATTTCTTTAACTAGGACTTTTGCAACAGTAGCTGCATCTGGATTTTTAGTTGGAAAAGCTTCCACCCATTTGGAAAACATATCTATAATGACAAGGCAGTACTTCTTATTTTCACATTTTTTCAGCTCTATAAAATCCATACAAATAGTATGGAACAGATACGGTGGTATAGGGAATCTCTCTTGCTTAGGTTTCAATGCCCCTTGTGCATGATGCTTGTTACAAACATGGCATGCTGCACAAAAATTTTTTGTATAGTTTGTAAATCCATATGTCGTAAACACTCGATTCACTAACTGTACCATCCCCCCTGTTGAGACATGGCACTGCCCATGGCTCAACAAAGCTGCATATCTAAACAAGTTAGATGGTAAGATCGGTTTGTTTTCTTTGGTGATGTACAGTCCCTTCTCAAGGATTGCTCCTCGTTTTATCCATTTCTGTTTTTCTACATTTATAGTAAGTGTCTGCATTGTTTTCAACATTTCTAAGTCTAAAATCTCAGAGGTTTGTAATTCTTCACTTAAAAGAAAAACTTCTGAAGCTGAAGCTGCTTGTTTTGCAGCTGTATCAGCCCTCACATTACCTTTTGAAATCCTATCCTGTTGCTTGGTATGAGCTACGCATTTGCAAATAGCTACTTTCTGAGGTAACTGAATAGAGTCTAACAAATCTAAAATAAATTGTGCATGGCTAATTGGTTTACCAGTAGATGTTATCATCCCTCTATTTTTCCACAGCTGCACAAAAACATGTACAGTAGAAAAAGCATACTGACTGTCAGTAAAAATGTTTACTTTTTTACCTTTTGCCAAGGTACATGCCCTTGTCAAAGCAATCAATTCTGCTGCTTGTGCAGATAAGTTGTGTGGTAAAGACTTTGCTTCTAAAATCTCGGAATCAGAAACTACTGCATACCCCACCAGATTCTGTCCTGTAGGACCCCTCCTGCACGAGCCATCTACATAGTATGTCACCTCGGCATCATCCAAGGGAACATCTGTGAGATCTTTTCTAGGTAGTGTCTTTTGCTCAATCTCCTGCAGGCAGCAGTGTGGTTTGCCATCTGCAGGGGTTGGGAGCAAGGTTGACGGATTCAAAGTTGTGCATCGTTCAATTGTCATATGAGGTTGGCTCAACAGTATAGTCATACAGGAAAGATGTCTCGCAGGAGAAAGATATGCTACTTTTTCTTGCAGTAAAATAATCGCTACTGCATGAGGCACTCTCAATGTGAGAGGGTGGAATAACACTACTGAGGCTGAAGCCTGCACTGCCATTGCAGCTGCGACTACTGCTTGTACACAGTGGGGCAAGGATTGCACCACTGGGTCTAGCTGTGATGAATAGTAAGCTATGGGGTGTTGTTTGTCCCCATGCTGTTGTGTTAACACTGATGTCATATAACCTTGCTTACAGTCTACAGTTTGGAAAAATCACTTATGATAGTTTGGTAATCCTAAAACTAAGGAAGAAGCTATCAGTTGTTTCAGTTTGCAGAAAGCTGATTCTGCTTCTGGTGTCCACTGTAATAAATCTTGTGCTGCCATTGGCTTTTTGAATATCAAATTAGTCAGTGGAGCAGATTCCAAGGCATAGTTTGGAATCTAACTCCGACAAAAGTTAGTAGTACCCAGGAAGGACATCATTTCCTTCTTGATAGTTAGTTTAGGTGCTTGTAATATTGCTGTTTTTCTGTCTTCATCTAATATTCTGCTTTCTTTGGATATTACATATCCCAGGTATTTGACCTGTTTTTTCCAAAGTTGCAGTTTGTTTTTGTTTACCTTGTGTCCTTGAGTGGCTAAAAATTGTAATAATGCTATGGTATCCTCTCTGCATTCTTGCTGGGTGGGGGCTGCCAGCAGAATGTCTTCTACGTAAAGTAAAATCTGACTGCCTTTCAGTGGGATAAATCCCACCAGGTTACTTGCCATTTCTTGTGCGAATATTGTTGGACTTTCACAATATCCCTGTGGTAGTCTCGTATATGTACACCTTTTTTCCCTGAAATGTAAATGCAAACCAATGTTGGCTGTCAAGGTGTATTGGTATTGAGAAAAATGCATTGCTAATATCTACCACAGAAAAATACTTTTGTTGAGGTTTCAAATCATTCAATAAAGTGTGTGGATCTGGCACCGTAGGTGCCCTGGGTATAATTGCGTCATTTACAGGAAATAAGGGTGTATTACATGGTGAATCAGGAGATTCTATTAAGACTCCTTCCTTAAGTAAGGCTGCTATTATAGGTTTAATTCCTTTTTCTGCATCTTTTCTTAAGGGATACTGTCTCTTTTGAGGTCTAAATACTGATTTTGGCATGATAGTAACTGGTCCTGCTGTACGAATAAGTCCTACATTTGATTTCCCTGTTGACCAGAGAGTCTCCTTATATGTCTCGTAAGGCTTTTTCCTCTTCCTCTAGTAAGAATGCTACTCAGCTATCCTCACTTGCCTGTGAGTGCACAGCTGGGTGTGTCTGTGTTATCCAATTTAATTTCTGCTTTTGTACTCCTTGTTCAGAGAGTTCTAACTCTGTCTGTTTTTCCCACCTTGTGACTTTTTCTCCTAGGTTTGCCCACTTTAAATTTCTATCTTTAGTTAAACTTACATGTGGTAATCGATTAGATTTGTAAAGTGCTAGAAACTCCTGGGCCAATCAACAGCTTACTACACTGTTCCCTTCTGTATCCCAGTACAAATTTCATAATACTAGTCTATTAGCATGGTTTCTAAACAGTTCTTGCTCATATTCTTTATCAGGTCCTGGTCTGTTACAGTAATATAGAGTGCAATGCAATAAATGCTGTTTATCAGTGTCAAGGGAGGGGGATTTACTGATGGCTACGTTCATCAGTTCTTCAGTTACTGCCCCTGGACCAGTCGTAACTAAGTCCTGGCTGTACCAATAAAATGTTTCACCCTCCGGTCGCACTACAAAAGTATCCATTTGTTGCTGTGCCTCCATACCCTGCATAGTTGGAACTACGGCTATGCCAAATATCTGCATTAGGTCTCTGCCCAAGAGATTTACTGGGCATTTTGCAGAAACAACAATTTTGCTTTTCTGGGTCATCCCTGAAACTGGGTCAGTTATTGCTATGTTGTGGGAGAGTGGCTCCCGATACAGTTGTCCATTAGCTGCTTTCATTAATATGTAGTCCAGTGATTCTGAATTTTCTGGTAGTTTGGAAGAATGTATCAGGGTCCGTGAAGCCCCTGAGTCACACAGGAATTTGTCTTCCCTCCCCTCTACCAGAAGTGTAACTTCCGGTTTTGTGTCTGATAAGTAGAGCTCTAAGCTCAATAATGCTAAGTCCAAAATTTCTCTTTCTTCATTATCTATGAATTCATGTACATCCTCTATTTCTTCTGTCACATCCCCTACCCTTTATATCACATTTGCATTTGTCTTTTCTTGTTTATTCCTATCCAGTGATTCTTGACTGTCATATAGTCATTCCTCACCCTCCTTATCTTCCGTGGTTACTTTCTTATTTTGCCTGCAATCCCTTGCCAAATGTCCCTTTTTCCTGCATTTGAAACATTCACCCCTTTTCTTTCTTTTTTCAAAGTCTTCTGATTGCTTATCAGATTGTTTGTTTCCCTGGGTAATTTTCTTACCCTTCTTCCCAGTTTGTACTACAAAGACTTCTGATCCATCTTCTACTGCAAATACTTGAGTTTTCTTTTTCTTTTTACTATTAAAATGCCTTTCGGCATGTCTTGCATATTCAAGTAATGACTGTAATCTACTTGTACGATGATTTACCATGTGCTTTGTAATAAAGCTGCTAATGGGCGCAATACTGCCTTTTAAAAATGCATTCTTTAGCTGTTGCTCATATGGGGAATCATGTGTTTGATCTTCAGGTACCTGCATTCCACAATGGTTATTAAAACATTCTAATAATCTGGCATAATATCTATCAACAGTTTCACCTTCTTGTTGTATGCATTGATTAATTCAAGTCCAATCAGCCCTAGGCTTCCATTTCTCAGAGATTTGGTCTGTCAGACCTTTCACTCTGTTGTCCAGTTCTGCGTTACTATGTGGGAGTGGTCTAAGCTCTGCGTCATGGGGATTCCAGTTGCCACTGATCATGTGCCAATCTGGACCTATGATTTGTCTAACTACTTTCTCTACTTCTTCTCCATTTAAATGGTAACTTAACCTCATGCCTTGTAAATCTTCTAAGAATTTTCTGAAATTAACTTTTGGATGGGGAATTCCCAATGTGGCTTTCCAGATGTCTTCCAGTGTCCATGGTCTATATACTAGAAGAGTTGGATCCTGTCCTGCCTGTCCTGCCTGCAGATTTGGTACTTCTGTGAGTGGACATATCTCTTCTTTACTCATATCTTGTGAATTTTTATTCATTTCATACAATTCAATATCCCCTCTTAAATTGCGTGTTCGAGACCTGGTCTCGATAGGATCTCTGACAAACGGTTTTGATTTTGCAGGAATAGCTGCGTATAGCGGAGGTGGATCAGCTTGTCCACTCGCTTCATATTCTGGTAAGGGAAGCGGAGGGGGCGGAGCAGGGGCTGATGCTATTACCAAGTTATTATCTTCTTTATCTAAGAACATTGCTTTTGAATTTTTAATCTTTTGTTCCCTGCGGTTTGCTTCCTCAAGCCACCAGTGTGCCTGAGGGACTCCTAATTGTCGTTGCTTTTTTAGCTGACCTTTCACGTCTGTTTTAAGTTGTCTAACAAGTTTAATAAGTGAAGGTTGATCTAAATTACCATCAAATTTGTATTTATCAACCCATTTTGTATAATACTTAACATTATCGGCACTCTGTAATTGCAAATATTTCACGTCTTCGGTTAGGGGCGGGTCTCGGGAGCTTTTCGTGCACTGATTTCCCATGTTGCCTTAGCTAAGTTAAAAATTGTTACGTAACCCTTCTTATCACGTGGTACCACAATTTTACACCTTTTCACAGTTTATCTAGAATAACTGCCTACCTATTCTGTTTCCCTGATCTATGACAAGACAGCAATTTTTTGTCCCTGATCTGCACATGCAAATCTCCCTGACAAAACAATACTGTAACAAGTCCCTGATCTAAAACAGAAAAAAAAGGTAAATTCCTCCTTACCTGACCCTCTGTGAGTTGATCCACCGGAATGTTGGCTCGTCCTCCAATTCCAGATCAGAAACAGTGGCTGGCCTCTTTCGAACGACAATTCAGTCGGAGGTCTTTCAAAACAGAAGAGCCGATGTGGCCACTTTTCTGTATGGGTACATGCCACCGGGCCCAATTCTGACCTGAGCCTAGAGTGAGAGGTACTTTCCGGTCCGAAGGACCAAAACTGTCAAAGGAAAAATATACTTTAAAAATTATCAAAACACGGTAGGTTCAGGTTAAGGCACTTTAATCTTGCAGCAAGGAGACAAAAACGTGCTAATACAGAGTTTGTCTAACTAGAATCAGGAAATACAGGTGTTTTTATACATTTTCTAATAAGACATTGCCTACCAAGCTGACGTAGTGAATCACAAGTTCTGTCATCATTACTTCACAGTCATTGTTTTTACAATATTCTGCTGGTACCATCAATTTTTGTGAGAAACTTCCCAAGAAAAACAATGTGGCGTTGGCTACCACCGGTTAGATATATGCAATGTTACCATTCAAGGTACTATGGCTAATTTGAGCACAAAGCAAGTATCGATTGCAGTTCATTTCTCTAACAGTCCTTTGTCCATGTTATCTCTAAACCTCTGCAGCTGCACATGTTCTCATACTTCGAACAGAGCTGATTGTTTAAAATCATTACATTTACAGAATATAGCATTGTTCATTAATTTTTCCTGACCCAGCAGATAATCACCTGCTTCTCAAGTACATTTCCAAAAGGTATAAACATGAATATTGCTGTGCTAGCAATTACTAGGTCAGAGGGCATCTTGCAAGTTTCAGAAAGCACACTGCAGTTTCAAAAAGCATCTTTTCAGTCTCATATGAAACTCAACTGTATATACAAGAGTGCATATAAAATAGAATGAAAAACGTGTTAAATTATTTAGTTTCTAATTAGCATTAAGCAAACACACATTAATACATATTTTTCTGACAGTTACTGTAGAATAGAGTTACAGTGGGATGATATAAAGGTTACTGTAGAATACAGTTACATTGTGATGACATAAAGGTTACTGTAGAGTACAGTTATGGTGGGATGACATAAAGGTTACTGTAGAATACAGTTACAGTGGGATGATATAATGGTTACTGTAGAATGCAGTTACAGTGGGATGATATAATTTTTACTGTAGAATGCAGTTACAGTGGGATGATATAAAGTTTTCTGTAGAATGCAGTTACAGTGTGATGATGTAAAGTTTACTGTAGAATACAATTATAGTCGGATGATATAAAGGTTACTGTAGAATACAATTGCAGTGGGACGATATAATGGTTACTGTAAAATACTGTTACAGTGGGATGATATAAAGGTTACTGTAGAATGCAGTTATAGTGGGATGATATAATGGTTACTGTAGAATAAGTTACAGTGGGATGATATAAAGTTTTCTGTAGAATGCAGTTACAGTGTGATGATATAAAGTTGACTGTAGAATACAATTATAGTCGGATGATATAAAGGTTACTGTAGAATACAATTGCAGTGGGACCATATAATGGTTACTGCAGAATACTGTTACAGTGGGATGATATAAAGGTTACTGTAGAATGCAGTTATAGTGGGATGATATAAAGGTTACTGTAGATTATAGTTACAGGGTGATGATATAAAGGTTACTGTAAAATAGAGTCACAGTGGAATGATATAAAGGTTACTGGGGAATACAATTACATTCTAATGATATAAAGGTTATGGTAGAATACATTTGCAGTGGGACGATATAAAGGTTACTGTAGAATGCAGTTACAGTGTGACAATATAATAGTTACTGTAGAATACGGTTACAGTGGGATGATATAAAAGTTACTGCAGAATACAGTTACAATAGGATGACATAAAGGTTACTGTAGAATGCAGTTTTATTGGGATGATATAAAGGTTGCTGTAGAGTACAGTTACATTGTGATGACATAAAGGGTACTATAGAATGCAGTTACAGTGGGATGATATAAAGGTTACTGTAGAATACAGATATATTGTGATGACATAAAGGGTAATATAGAATACAGTTACAGTGGGATTACATAAAGGTTATGTAGAATGCAGTTGCAGTGGGATGATATAAAGGTTACTATAGAATACAGTTACAGTGGGATGACATAAAGGGTACTATAGAATACTGTTACAGCGTGATGACATAAAGGTTACTGTAGAATACAGCTACAGTGTGATGACATAAAGGTTACTGTAGAATACAGTTACAGTGGGATGACATAAAGGTTACTGCAGTATACAGTTACAGTGTCATATAAAGATTACTGTAGAATACAGTTACAGTGTGATGACATGTACATTACTGTAAAATATATTTACAGTGTGATGACATAAAGGTTACTGCAGAGTACAGTTACAATGGGGTGATATAAAGGTTACTGGGGAATACAGTTACAGCATGATTATATAAATGTTACTGTAGAATACAGTTACATTGTGATGATATAAAGGTTACTGTAGAATACAGTTACAGTGGGATGATATAAAGGTTACTGGGGAATACAGTTACAGTGGGATGACATCAAGCTTATTGTATAATACAGTTACATTCTGATGATAAAAAGGTTACTGTGGAATACAGTTATAGTGGGATGATATAAAGGTTACTGTAGAATACAGTTATACTGTGATGACATAAAGAGTAATGTAGAATACATTTACAGCGTAATGACATAAAGATTACTGTAGAATACAGTTGCAGCGTGATATAAAGGTTACTGTAGAATACAGTTACAGCATGATATAATGGTTACTGTAGAATACAGTTACAGTGTGAGGACATAAAGTTTACTGCAGAATACATATACAGTGGGATGATATAAAGGTTTCTGTGGAATACAGTTACAGTGAGATGACATAAAAGTTACTGCTTAATATAGTTACATTGTGATGATATAAAGCCTTAGAAAACAGTTTCTTTGTGGTACTTGGTTACTACTGTGTTCTGTTAAATAGCTTGCCTTTAATATCTGACAGGGATGAGAGTAATGCAGATGTTTATTTCCAAATGACCGGTTTTTAAACCTGAGGCATCAAATGCAGTGTTCAAGAGCAAAGAAATTAGATACAGTTTCAATCTCTCGAAGGTTTTATTGCCATTAAATCCATATTAAAATTGTTGATGTTAGTTCCTTAATGTTTGAGGACTAAGCATGCATAACTCACTCACTCTAATTGATATTTCGAGGTTTGTACTCTAATAATTGGAAACTGAGGTTTCAGACAAAATCAAGTTACATCCTTACATTTCAAAAATATGCATATCTGTGGAGGCGTAAGGATTATTAAAATGTAAACAGCAAAGTGTTTGGCATATAGTTCTTTACAACTGCAGCTTTCATTAGATTGTAGGTCTTATAACTGGTTTGTAAAAAAATAAGTAAATATTCATTTTGCAATATTTTCTAAACAGTATACTACACCTTTTCACATACTCTGTTCGTAGCATATTGTAAGATGAATGGTGAGCTTTCATATCAAACTAAGCAGATCAGTCTGTGTGATTTGATTGTTGAGGTATTTGGAAAACTATGAAAATTTTAATAATATGAGTAATATGCAAACAACAATAACTATCTCTATATCATCATTAAATAGAGGTCAGACATCAGAGCAGTTCTATTTCCCAAAGTTTAAGCTTTAACATGAAATCTTTCAGTAGCTTTTTTGTAGCTTAGATTTGTAATTATTAATACTAATATTATATAATAAGCAATATTAGACACTTAAGAAGTATCAACAGGATGTAACTACAGAAACACCTGGAGGTGTTACTAGGCTGTAGTGAGATAACCATGTATATTTTAGAACTTAACGTTTATAGATTATGTAACATTCCGTGAAAGTACAACAGGAAATACCATTCACCTCTTCAACTGAAGCACGTTAACTAGACAGACAAGAATCATTTTTATTTATTTAGTGCATTTTTTACCAGTAAAATGTGACTGGCATAAAACCCCTTTTCAGTGAAGGTCTGGGGAGAAAAGTTCCATGTAACATGATGGTGGTTACTTACACTGACAGTAACAAGCACAGTGGATAATGCAATGACAACATGTGAAAAACAGTAGGAATACAAAAATGAGTACAACAGTAGTATAACCAGAAACACAGTTATCTGGTCAACCAAACAACTAATAACCAGAATTGTCAAACAAACTGTTGCTATGAATATCAGACAGTATTATCTTAAAGAAAAAGTATCCAAATAAAATAAGAAGCACTTTTGTTCCTCAAACAAACAGAAATCCATGAGGTCGACATGTTAATTCAGTTGTTTTTTTTATAATTATTGTACATTAATTAATATTAATTGACATGTGCACTGACCAATGAAAATGTTTCAGTTCATCCAATAGTAGTAAAACTTTTTTCTGTGTCCACTCCTTTTAATTACACTACCTCTAGATGTTTACAGTGTTGTAAGTATTGCATTTTATAATACATTTTATGATAACATTTCTTCAAACCTGTAAGTCATTAAATAAAAAAAATTATATTAAATGATAAATAGTTGACGTGTAATGAAATCAGCCTTACTTCTTTAGTTTAATAATTGTAGTTTGTGATTCATAATGTATTAGGCTTCAAATTGAAAATACAGTTAATAGAAATGTTATTGTTTATGCCCAGAAGCTAGGCTGCATTCAGCAATACCTGCCAGTACAACTCTATATACTCCAAATAGGATGATTAAGTGTCTTCCCTTTCATTTTGTTGGACCTTCTCTAAAACAAAGAACATTTTTTTTATAAAAATTGCTGCACAGTGTAGAGTGTTTGCTTAAAATAATTAGTTTGGTCACCCTTTCTGACCACATAAATAAGTTAGTATATACTAGTTCTCAAAGCCTGTACTGTTTTCCCTATATAGAAACCAGGGCAGACTGAACAAAGTGCAATGTATACCATCACTTTCACATTAGCATCAAACCTTCCAGTTGTACTAATAGTCTTATGGTAATTCCCAAAAGCAATATTTACATTATCGTATATGAGTCTGCATTGTGCACAAACACCACACTTTTTCTTTCCTTTGTTCTCTCTATTTTCTGTTTCATTTTTGTTTCTTGAGGAAGGTTTTTAAGTTTTGTCCCTTTTAATGTACTACTCTAGGATTACTACCCAGCTTTTTAATCAAACCCAGGACTCCAAACACTTCATTCCAGCTCTTCTCAAGGATGCCCATAATCCTTTTACTGTTGCTGTAGTGAGGTAGTACCATATCACTACTCATATCATTATTAAGACTTGTTCCCCTTATGTTCAAATTAAATGAGTCAGGGGTTCTTAGTAATGATTGATATGTAGTAGGTCTTTTATTCAAACCATATCCTGTTACTTCTTCCAGTAGGGCAGTAGGATAATCTCTGTCCAATAATATTTTTTTAATTAATCAATTCACAAAGAGACTGGAAGTCATCAGAAGTCAAGTGTGATGACCTCATCATTTGTTCTTTACGTTTATTTTTTGCCATACATGCTTGGTGCTAGTATAGTACAAATGACTATTACAGCCTTTCTATAAACGGTAGACTCAAACTCAGACTTCTTGCAGCCAAATGTTTCTAAATTACTACATAACAGAAATTATACCTGTCTGTACTTATTTCATAGGTTCATAGGTAGGTACTAGGCTATTGGCCCTGGGGCCTATACAAGCCCAGCCAGAAAGGTACCCTGGCTTTTGCCACCCAAGAAAATTATTTTCCTGTGCCACTGTTGAGCAGAGCCACAGAAGTGATCCCGGGGGTAAATTTCCTATTTCCCATCCAATCATCAAGATTTTTCTTGAAGAGTGCTAATGAGGAGCTTCATTTGATATAGATAGGTAGTTTGTTCCAGAGTATGGGGAGTCTCTGGGACAGGAATCTATCCCTCCAGCATGTTCTGTTTATTGTGGTGACAAGGTTTGGGTCCCTAGACAATGTAGCTCAGAGAGATTGGGATTTCTTTAAGTGGAGCATGTCCAACAGTTCTGGGTTTGACATAGCTTTGTATGTTAGGCAGAGATCACTTCTGAGTAGGCGATATGCGACGGAGTAAAGCTGGAGTTTTTTGAGATGGTCTGCATAGGACATCTGTTTGAAGCCAGTAATCCTCTTTGTGAGGTATTTCTGTGGCCTTTCCAGTTGTAGTAGATGTCTTGCAAGGTACATACCAAAAGGGGCTTTGTACTCTATAATGGGTCTAATGAGTGATGAGTAGAGGGGGAACAATGACCTGTTTTTTCCTGGATGAGAAACCTTTTGTGATGATGTGTGCCACATAGAAGGATTTCCTGACTACTGTAGCGATGTGATTATCAAAAGAGAGACTACTGTCCACCTGTGTCCCAAGGTCTCTTATCACACTTTTGGTGTTAAGTAGACAACCACCTATGTAGTAGTTCATGGGTACAGTGTTTTTACCAAAGGGGATGACAATGCACTTTTTGGCATTGAGCTTGAGGCCATGGCTTTTACACCAGGTATCTGTCTCAGTGAGGCCCTTTTGTAGGATGTCCACATCGTTAGGAGTTTTGATTATGGTTCCTAGTTTGCAGTCATCTGCAAACTTCTTTAGCCGAAGACCTTCTGTGTTAGTCTGTTCTTCAGAAAAGCAGATACCAAACAGGAGAAGACCCAGGACTGAACCCTGTGGTACTCCACTTCTCACTGGTCTGAAGTCGGATTTAGAGTCTGCTACTTTCGCAGTGTAGGTTCTGTCAGTGAGCCAGTTGGCAACCCATCTTTTGACATAGGGATCTATACCTAGTTTAGTGAGTTTATCTATAATTCCAGAGTGGGGGATGGTGTCAAAAGCCTTGGCAAGATCTAGATAGGCTGTGTGAACCACCTTACCATCGTCTATGGCTTTGGTGACTGCTTCAAAGAAGTCCATCAGGTTTAGTAGACATGATCTGCCTTTTACAAACCCGAACTGGGCGGGGACCAGAGCTTGGAGATTACCAATGTCTTTGATTATAAGTTCCATGATGATACGTTCCATGGCCTTGCAGACCAGGCTCATCAGGCTAATGGGGCGGTAGCTCGCGGGGTCCATGGTGGCTCCCCCTTTGTGGAGAGGGATAACTGTCGCTGTGCACCATTCAGTGGGCACAAAGCCTGAGGTGAGGCTATGACTGAACATGGTACTTAGGTCAGTTTGTTCTATAGTTTGTGTAGAACGCAGCCTGGGATGTTGTCAGGTCCCATGGATGCTGTGTTCTTGGTTTTGAAGAGTGTGGTTTTCCTCTGTGCAGCCATGATTACAGAAAATTTGCATTCTTCTTGCATAGAGATGGGCACTTTAGGGGTGAGAATGTGTGAATTTAAAAAAAATAGTAGTTTTGTTAATGTAATCAACCAAATCTCTCACATCCTTGAGGCTGCCTTTCCATAAAATCAAAATATCATAAAAAAGACTTTCTTATGAAAGGTAAATGGCAACTGTCATCCCTCTGCACAAAAGTGGACCATCTGTAGACTCTGGAAACTACAGACCTACAAATTTCACTAGTCTCATATGCAAATCCTTGGAAAGAATTATGACAAAAATAATTAAGTAATTAATAATGACATAGGAACCCTCCAGTCACTGAACCTAACTCATTTTTGAATTTGTCAAGGGTAGGGCATGCCTACTCATCCTGGTGGACTTCTTTGATGTCATCAAAGCATTGGATGAGTGCCTACTTTGACCTGGTTAAGGTATTTGACATAAGGCAGTATTCAGGCATTGTTGACAAACTGAAGGAGGTCATTCTTCCACTTTGGCATCATCAGATATGTGATTGAGTACAATGCCCCATTTTGTATGTACCTAACCAGTCACATACAACAACTGAAACATCCACAGACTTTCCTAACTAAAATAATACAGGGCATAAATACTATGTTATATGCAGACCACTTGAAATTCCTCTCTCTGTTTCTGTCTCCTACAGGCTGTTGAGTGGAGATCTATGACTGACTTACAAGTCATCATCAGACCCAACTCCGATGGACCTCCTACATATCTACAAAACAAACAGCACCAGAATTACCCATTCTAAGGATGTAAACCTTGCCACTGATATAAATAGGACATGCTGGAGACAGGTATATGTCCCACAGACTACTCAGTCTCAGGATCGGGCTCCCCATCCATGTGATGCAGAATTCTTCCATTCCGCAATTCAAATGTAACTTGGACAACTGGATGGAGAACCAGAAATGCAGCCCTTGCACCCATGTCTCTAATGGACACAGACATTCTGTAAATGACTTACTTCCCAGGCTCCTGCTTGTAAATATTTCATCTTCCAAATCTCTGTATATACTAACAAGCATATCAGATCTTGTCAGAGATTTCAGATGCAGGACTAGACTTAAAAATGCCCCAGTTGTTTGTCAATTTAGCAACGTATGGTGTGTTTGTGTAGTGTCCAGACAGTATGTGCTCACCCCTTCCTTTAACAGTGCAATGTGTGAATCAATGCAAGTATCACCCCCAGTCCATACTGCCTATCCAGAACTTCACATCTCAACTTTCATCCAAAAGTAAACGAAAAAAAAAACATCTGCATTTTCCTTTAACAGTGCAATGCATGACTCACTGTGAGTATCACCCCAAGTCCACACAGCCCACCAGAACTTTATATCACAACTTTCATCCAAATGCAAAAGAAAACAACATTTGCAGTGTATGTCCTACTCAAGTTTCCTCCTATTCTATGCACCAAACTACAGTAACCTAGTCTGTTTTTCAAATTGGTGGTTCGCACACTTGGATGCTGTAGTACAGGTCCCCATGTCTTCTTAGCCTTCTACCACTGTTTACTTAACTCAAGAATTAAAAGTCATCCAAAAGCAATATATTCTGTAGTTCTATCAACCAATAACACTCATGATCTGTACTTGATGCTTCTGAACACTGACCTATTTATTGCAGAGTAGATGATTGTTTTTCTTTGCCTCAGCTGTCCTGTTTGCCTCAAATTTTACCCAGTCCATTCATCCACCCTACTCCCATTTCCACCCACCCCCACTTTCCTTAAATTTATACTCTCTACACCACACCTCTTCATGTTACTTAAACCAATCTGCTTTCTCCACCAATTTAACAATCCTCTCTACTTCCCACTCCTATCATAATCTACTCCTCCTAGTCTCACTAAATATATCTCTCCTCTCGCTGTAACGTCCTACTGTACCTCTAACTCCAATGTCCCTACTACATATAAGCAGTTCTCCTCTTCCTCACTGTCCTCACTTGTACTTACTCTTACCTATATTTAAAGTTTCACCCCTTATATCTGACTCGCAGCTCATCTTTCATCATGCTCCATGCATATCTTTTGACTTCTCTTCTCTTCATCCATTCTGTATCAGCCTTTTGCCACATCACACTCTCTTATCAAAAGTCATCACCCACTCTCTCCATCTCTCATGTAACAGCACCACTCTGCACTCACATCTAATCTCTCCATCTCTATATAATTTCTCACCTTTACATCTCCTCAAGATTAACACCTTTCCAAACATCTCCCTCTCCTCTGTTGTGAAGTTAAGAGCATCTGCTAATACAGACTTATTCACACATATTATTACTTTCCTAAATACACTTCTCCTGGATGGGGACATCCATCCTGTCACTCATCTTGTTAGGATGTAAAAGATGAGTCTTTGTGGGTTCTGTTCAAGTAGTTTTATTATGTACAAACACATCACGATTGAAGCTAAATAACTAGGTAAAATTGTACACAAAATGATTGGATGGGTAATAGGAAATTCACCCCGGGGATCACTTCTGTGGTTCTGCTTGACAGGGGCACAGGAAAATAATTTTCTTGGGTGGCGAAAGCCAGTGTACATTTTTGGCTAGGCTTGTATAGGCCCTAGGGCCAATAGTCTAGTACCTACCTATGAATCTAGGTATTGCATTCATACATGCTCAGTCTCTGGCTGCACTCGCAAAATGGCATTGAATCTGGCATGTGCTGGCTATTTATATGCATGTTCAGTCCTTGAAACACGTCTTAAAGATATAGAACACACTCTGTTCTACATCCTCCCTCTTTGAGAAATAGGCCATGCAATACTGACAATATTAGTTGACATGCAATCAATACAGATAATTCTTTGTCATGCAATTATACAGAACTAGATATATATAAACAATTATGTCCAAGTCACTGTGTATGTCACACTAGGTCTGGAAATATGACCAAATCATGTGACATAAAATTTAGTATTAGACTTAGCAACTGGGACTGTCTCTATGGAATGTTCAACCTCAGGGCCGTCAGGAACATCATCAGGAATGGAAGTAGAAGTTAAGACAGAGGTTCATAGGTTAGTACTAGGCTAACTGCCCTTGTGGGCCATTTTCAGCCTAGCCAATTACCCCATGTGAGAATCAAACCCTGCACATTATGTTTATAAGGTAACCACTTTAACCATTATGCCAACCTCCCACAGAAACATTGTCTGGATTGCTCTGAGATCTAGAGTCTGTATCACAGGAACAATGCTGCAATAATGATTCTAGTGCAGGAAGAAGATGTCTGCGATTTCTCCTGTACTCCACACCCTCAGATTCTACGAAGTAGGATTTCGGCTTGGTAGATATACCTGTTACTTAATCAATCCGGTCAAAACCTTTCACCGTTTGTATCCTCACTGTATCTCCTTCTTTCAATCAATGAAGAAATTTGCTTGATTTATCAAAACTGGACTTCTGAAAGAATGTTTTCTGAATAATTAGGCTCTGATGGTTCTGTTGTTCTTAGCGTTATGCCTCAATAAACTGGAACTAATAGGCAGTGTTGTTCTGGTTTGCCTGGATAGAAGTCTCTGAGCAAGTGTGCCAAGTATATCTTCACGAGGTATGTTTCTGAAAATAAGCAAATTCAAAAAGACATAGGTATTATCACACTTTGACCTTTCAATAAATTGCTGTGCACTCTGCACTGCATGTTCATCTAGCCCATTTGACTGTGGATATTCAGGACTACTAATAACACATACAAAATCCCATTCTCTTGCAAATTTCTGAAACAACTGATTGTAAATTAAGTACCATTGTTAGAAATAACTTTGTGTGGACTACCATAGACTGAGAAATGACATTTCAACTTAGTAATAACAGCAGTGGACATTAGATTAGGTAGTAAATCAATCAGTACATACAGCTGACCTTGGCCTAGCCAAGACCTTTGACACAATCCCCCACTCTGGCATCTTCGAAAAGCTAATACAACTTGATGTTAATTCCTATCTTGTCAGATGGGTGGCCAACTGGCTCACAGATAGGACCCACAAGGTCAAAACAGGCACCACCACCTCTAACAGCAGACCTGTCTCTAGTGGTGTCCCCAGGGATATGTCATGGGACCCCTACTGTTTGGCATCTACTTCTCAGAGGCCCAGGCAAAGACAAAGGGCTCGTGGCTGACCAAGTTTGCGCATTTCTCCAAATGATGTTAACATACTGCAAGTGGGTCTCACAGCTAAAAATAACTGGTGCCAAAGTCATGGCCTTAAGTTAAACACAAAAAAATGTATTATCATGTCATTCCGCAAAAACTCAACCCCTACTGATTACCATATCAACGGCAACCCTCTAAGCATACAACCTGTGGTGAGAGACCTGGGTACTCAGGTTGACAACAATCTCACATTCAACCATCGTGTGGCAGCAGTGGTCAGAAAACCCTTTTATTAGGTTAATCTCATAAGTAAAAGGATTGCATCCAAAAAAAAGGAGGTTTTTACCTCTCTGTACTCCTCCCTCATTAAACCTATAATTGAATATAACTCCCCGTTTGGTATGTACTTCTCCAAACATCTGCACGAGCTGGAAAGGCCACAGAAATACCTCATAAAGAGAATTCATGGCCTCCAATACCTGTCCTGTGTGGACAGGCTCAAATTACTATCACTCTACTCGGTATCATACAGATTGCTGCAAGGTGACCTGTGTCTCACCTACAAGGCAATATCAGACCCTGACCTACTAGAGATGCTCCATATCCATAAGTCTAACTCCTCGTGCATTACCCACTCAGTAGGCCTAAATCTAATATGCAATATCAACAAAACCTGCTGGAGAGACAGGTATGTCTCCCAGAGGCTGCCCTGTCTCTGAAATTGACTTCCCATACATGTCAAACAGAGTACCTTGCTGACCCTCTTCAAGTGCAACCTTGATGAGTGGATGGGAAACCACAAATTTGTCCCAGGGGTTCCACCTTTGTCCCTCACTGACAGGGGAGACAGGTACTGACTGAGGTTTCTTTCTTGGGGATAAACTCTTGGTTAGGCTTGTAAGGCCCATGGCCTAGTTACCTCCTATGATCCTATGCTCCTATGAATCTCAAACCAGTTTGAATAAGAGTCTATCTAGAGAAGGCCAAAATACTAGTCCTCTCACCCTTCTTTGGTAGCAAAGGGCATTGATAAAGTACTTTCCTCTTGTTCAGTATGCTATACTACTAAACCTCATTTGCAAAAAGAACCACTTCAGCTAAATCAATTCCTGAACTACCTTGGTCAGCAGTAGCCACTGATACTCGAGTGGAACAATCAGCATTATTTAGTGTTGGTAGACACTTATTCAAACTGGTGTGAGACTGATTTACTTCCTAATCTAACATCCACTGCCCTTATCACTAAGTTGAAATATCATTTCTCAGTCCATGGTAGTCCACACAAAGTTATTTCTGACAATGGCACCCAATTTACCAGTCAGTTATTCCAGAAATTTGCAAAAGAATGGGACTTTGTACGTGTTACCAGTAGTCCTGAATACCCACAGTCAAATGGACTAGCTGAAAGTGCTGTATAGAGTGCAAAGCAGTTATTAGAGAAGTCAAAGTATGATAATACCAATGTATTTTTGAATTTAATCAATCTCAGAAACATACCCTGTGATGATATACTTGGCTCGCCTGCTCAGAGACTTGTATCTAGACAAACCAGAACAACACTGACTATCAGTTCTAGTTTGTTGAGGCCTAAAGCTAAGTACAGCAGAGCAATTAGAGCCCAACTATTCAGAAAGCATTCTTTCCAGAAGTCCAGCTATGATAAATTAAGCAGATTTCTTTGTCTGTTGAAAAAAGGAGAGACAGTGAGGATACAAATGGTGGAAGGTTTCGACCAGTTGGTTGATTAACAGGTATATGTGCCGAGCTGAGATCCTACTTTGTGGAATCTGAGGGTGTGAAATACAGTAGTAATCACAGACATCTTCTTCCTGTATCAGAATTGATATCACAGCATTCTTCCTGTGATACAGACTCTAGATGTCAAAGCAATCCAGACAAAGTTCCTTTTGCAAAAGGTGTCTTAATCTACTTCCTTTCCTGATAATGTTCCTGATGTCCCAAAAGGTGAACATTCAGCAGAGACAGTACCAGTTGCTAGACCAAGTTCTAATTTCTATGTCACATCATTTGGTCGTATTTCCAGACCTAGTGTGAAATACAGAGTCACATGGACATAATTGTCTATGGGCAGGATTCAGAAAGCCTCCGTGTAAGAGATACATGGCTTACACGGAGGCTGCAGTTAAACGGTGTGACGTCAGCATGTCATGCATATGCATGAGGGCATGCTGAATCACACCGAAGGCTAACACGGTCCGTGGAAGATAGTAGGGGGCGTGTCCCTAGGCCGAGCCCTGCAAGCGGACACGCCCCCAGAAGAGTAAAATTGCCCAAAGTAAACATCCATGACAGAGGCCATGGAAATGTGAATAAACACAACACAACACATGCCCCCACAGACTATGAACATAAAATATATAAATGAACATGTTATATATTTTTTTAAATCGTAAAGATGTTTGCCCGTGAGGGCACTCATTTGCGCGGGTGTGCCCGTAGCTTAGCCACAGTTAACAGTCAGTGAAAAAGGATATAAGAACTAAATAAGCAAAGTAAGCCAAGAAGCAATAGTGTAGCGGTAGAGATGTCAGCTGAAGAGCAGACATTCATGGTTCGAGCCCCCACAACACCAATTTTTATTTCTAGTAAAATAAGCACGAAACAAGTCCCTGACAAACATGTACACATATAAAATCATAGTATATGTAAAATGTAATGAAATAGTCCATTTATTTTGAAGAAATGTGAGATAACAAAATAATAAAAGATACCAGATGTGCCTATAGCTGAGCTACAGTTTAACAAGGTGAGTGCATCTGCCCGTAGGTGAGCAGTGGTTTAACAGGTGCAAAATGAGTGCCCGTAGGTGAGCAGTGGTTTAACAGGTGCAAAATGAGTGCCCATAGGTGAGCAGTGGTTTAACACGCTGAAACTGTGTGCCCGTAGGTGAGCTGAGCGTAATATGCATGCTGATAGCCAAATGAGGTGTAAACCAGCGTACCCCGTTTGCGCGGAACTGCGCACCGTGCCAACAAGCTAACCGACGGGCAACGTTGAGCAAGCCGTATCAATACTGCCTTTACACAGACACACCCCTCAGCCTGTCTAGACAGTCATAAAAAATAAAAAGCAGTGGCCAGGTTCGAACCCAGGATACTATGTACCATAGTCAAGGTACTGAACCACTAAGCCATGACAGCAGTACCTATCAATGCAGTAATAGCAAATATATAGGAATGAATACAAAGTGGAGCATGACAAAGCAGGTTTTGTGAAGTTGATACAATTCCAAAATGGCCAATCGCAGATATGTGCGGGAAAAATGGCCTATATAAGCCCCATAGGTGGGAATACACAGCATAAACGATTGTAGAACTGACTTGCAGGCAGAATGACAGGAGTAGGTGAGGGTAGTTGCTTTCGAGCACAGAGGTGGGGCGTTGAGGAGTCCAGATACATGGTCTGGCTCCTAGTCCACAATCATGAGGCCCAACTCATGCAGGGCCAGATCCTGTGGGGAGCATATAGGGCTGAGGCGTGGGACCGGTTGGCTCATGATCTCACCAGTGCCACGGGGATTCCAAGGACTGGTGGGCAGGTTCGTCACCACCATGCGGACCTGAAGAGATGCAAGCAGGACCAATTGAACTTTTGGATCCAGGAGGCCCGGCAAATGCCCAACGCCCCACTACTGAGTAAGTTACATGTAATTATGTATGTAAGAAATTAAACTAGCTGATATTATGGAAATGTGTATTCCAATATTACTTCATTGATATTACAGCTGCAGGTGTCCGTTCTGCTAACCGTAGAGCCTATGGCGATAGGCTGGTGCGGTTGCACCACCAGGCAGGTCAGTAATCCTCTCCCAGTAACTGTAAAGAAATATAAAAGTATGACAGTTAGCAAAAGAGTGCAGTGTAGTCACTAAGTAATAGAATGTGCAAGTAACAAGTATAAGAGTGTTTGCAAGTATTGCTTGATTACAAAAGTGTGTTGCAGTCTGTAATCCAAACAGAAAAATGAAAATGTCTGAAATAAAGTCTGAAATAAAGATGCCCCACCTGTAATATAATAGTACACAACCTGCAGCAGGCTGAAAAGTACAGCTGCAGAAGATGAGAAAATCACATGTGTGAAATATACCCCTGTTGAAATACTGAAACATGACAGAAGTGAAACTGCTTGAAAGGATTGTAATAACTACAGGTAAAACATGTCAATAAAGTCTAGAAGTAAGTACCATCCTGAATAGTAAAATGAAAACAAGTGAGAGAGTGTGAGAAAGTGTTATGAATCCACCAATAAAGTAGTAATAACCCCTGAATAAAGTATACTGCAGTCAGTACAGAATAAAATGCATGTGAGAAGCAAAACCAAACAGCAAAATCTGTTCAAAGTGTTGCTGCAGCTGGAATGTGTATCCCAAAATCTGGATATGTTGCTCTCAGTCTGCAATATGCAGATAGTATGATTGTCTGACATACCAAACATCCACAGTTGTCTATAGCTATATAAAGCAAATGTAGCAGGATGATGTAGCTGAACAAAGCCAGATATGAATGTGTATGAAGTACAATAAAATGTATATTGATGTAGCAGTAACAGTCCTATCACCAAATTGAAGTAGTTATCATATAGGAAACTGTAGTTAGAACAGTAGTGTGTATATATATGCAGCTATTAGAAATGTACAGCATATGTATTGGTATTCGAAGGTGTTAATATTATTTTCTTCACCCCACCCTATAACCACATATAACCCCTTCCATGTGAAAATGGTATGCGCAATCACAATTAACACCCCTGGACATTTGTCCTGTTGGGTCATAAATATTTGCATGTCCGTTGATGCATCTGCCCTGTTCATACATCCAAACCTGATGGCCTGTTGCCATCAATCAACCCTGCATGTTGTTGGACTGTGTATTGCTGTTCAAATTATGCATGTGTTATGCTCGCTGTTCAATGGTGTGAACATCTGGGTGTTTGGTTAATGGGAATACTAATGCATGCTGTTACAACTAACTGTGAATGGTATTATATGTTACTAACCCAAACTGTCATGAAATAATGCAAAACATAGGACGACAGGGAAGGCGGGTTCCAGCGGACCCACCTCTCCCACCTCAGCTGGCGAGTGCACCTGGCACTAGTGCCCAGTCTGGACCCTCCTCCGGTGGCCCTGTGCCACCTGCGGGTGTAAGCACTGCAGGGGATGGGGCTCGTCCCCCCTCTGCAAGTGTGGCCGGAGGAGAACCACCACTCACCCTCCATAGCATCCAGACTGTGGTGCGTAGGGAGATCCAGGACTCTCTTCTTGGGCCCCTACGCCAGCTTGAGGCACAGGTGGCACAACTTACGGGCATGCCAGTTGCCCGGCCTACACAGCCCCCAGCATAGCCCCATCCTGGGCAGTGAAGGAACAGTGGCAACTGCCCATGGGTGGGGATATCAGTTCCACTGTTGCCATCTGTGGGCTCATGGGCTCTGGATATCCAAACCTCCATCCCCGTCAATTGTGTAACCCCCCCCATGTGTCATACACTGCCCCTGTATGCGTCTTGTTTGTCTTGTCTGTTGACCTACCCAACCTACCTCCCCAGCTATACCGACTTCCTTCACCTGACATACCACTCTCACCTGAAAAAAAAAAAAGGGCACTCTGTACCCACAAAAAAATTATGCCCCATACATAGCTGCCCATTCCGCACATATGTCTGCTGGACATGGAAACTATCAATTACAATTGGCTGTACAACAAGTATTATTGTTGTCCTGACACCTCTCTCAGGGGTGGAAGGTTTCAAATGTCACACCAAATTACATACATATGCACAGCTGTTGCTGATGAAGAAATGGGCAGCTATGGGCCTTACCTACATCCCTCCTGCAAATCCCAAGCTTGTTTCCCTACTGTCTTACCCTCTTTGTGACCCCTTTTTCACCACTTTCCTGTCTCCCCATTTTCATTTCTTTCAAAGAAAATAGCATGGTTGTGCGCCAGAGTAAGCACTGTTAAGCGGTTGTAATCTGGTGTGTGTGTGTGTGTGTACGCGGAGCTAAACGCCAGTGCACATGCGTGAGCTCCGCGCAAACCAGCGCTAACCCGGTTACAACTGCTTAAAAGTGCCTTAGTCACTCTGATTGACAGGTCCTGTAGTTAGTTCAAAAGCAAAATAAAATCCCACGGTCAGTCCCGAACCCAGGACCTTGGAAACAGTAGTCTGCAGGACCTACCACTAAGCCATGACTCTTATACAAGAACATTGTGCTAAAATAAATATATCATGTAATAGTAGGAATGAATGTAAAGGGAATATAGGATGTGTAGTACACAAAGCATGTCATTTAGAATTACTGTCAAAACTAGTGGATTTCCATAATAGTAGTGTGTGAACAGAAACAGCTATGCTAGTTGGTAGCTAGTAGGTAATAATGTCAGTTAATGTACATATATAAATGTATGTATATTTACATATATATATATATATATATATATATATATATATATATATATATATATATATATATATCTATATATAGTTGTAGGTGTCAGTGTGCATACACACTTACTACAGGGAACAGGAGAGAGGAATGGAGAAATGTGAATCTACAACACAGCCTGAATCATGAGAGATACTAACCTTTACACTCACAGAACAGTGTCCACAGCATACCAGCATGGTCCTCGCCCTTACAATCTGAAAGGGCAACGCCTATCTCACATACCCTTTTATAGCACTGTCCTGAAATCACAGTGAGAACTGCAATCAGTACACAACTGGCTGCATGCAATTAGCAAATGCTGGCTTACAACTGGTGCAGAGGCCATCACATGGACCTATGCAGATACCTACAAAAGCATCCTGTACTAACACTCCACATATGCAATACGTTCATTGCACTGTCTGGATGCAGACAGAGGGAGAGAGACAGACAGAGACAGAGACAGAGAGTGAGAGGAAAAAAAAAAAAAAAAACCACACGCTACAAACTGAGTCTAAGCTGTCAGCAGTGACAGTAGCAAGCCGTGCCAGCAGCAGCAGGAAGCAGAAGTAGTGGTAATGCATCCAGCTGCGACAAACACAGGTAATGTAAAGTAGCAGGTTAATAGTCTGCATACTGTGAACCCTCCAAATGTGTCATAGGTCTGTATCTATAGGTATGTCCATGTGATATGTTGTGTGCACGTAGTTCCACCAAAAGGGGATGACTATACATTACATGTCAGTCAGTGTTAGGCCATGATCCTGGCAGCAGTTGTCTGTGCGTTGCCCTCATCAATGGCTGTAGTGACTGTTTTGAAAGGTCAACCAGGTTCAAAAGGCAGGATCAGCCCATCACAAAGGCAAACTGGCCGGGAACAAGTGTCTGCAGGTACCCAATATCGCTGTATATGCGTCCCATACTGAATAATTCCAAAGCTTTGCAGACCAGGCCAGTTATGCTTATGATGCGGTAGTTCCCAGGGTCAGTAGAGGTGCCTCCTTAGTGGTGTGGGACCACTGTTGCTGTATGCCAGTGTTCAGGTACATATCCTGTAGTACGGCCAAGGTTAAATATCAGTCTTATATGCGGTTGTATGTCCCCTTGTAGTGCACTTAGCACACATCCAGGGATACCATCAGGTCACAGTGATGCTGTGTGTTCTGCTTTGCTGACGGCGGCCCTCACCTGGACATGTGAGATGATAGGGAGGTTACATTCAGCTGTGATTAGTATTTCTACTTGTGGGGGAGAAGGAGGGGGGATACGTGCACCGAACCTGTCTGCAAGAATGTTGCCAATATCTGTGTGTTTGGTGAATATTAAGTAGGTGTGTATTAACGCAGAGCATATCTGAGGTGTTTGGTCCATATGTGTAACATAACTGAAGAAGGCCTTGTGGTTATCTTTAGTGTTTCTGGCCATTTCCCTCCCAGAGTAGGCCGTGGCTGTTGTTATGAGAGACCGTAGCGTATTACCAGTGCTGACCACAGATGCCTTCCCTTAATGTGAATCTGCTCTGTCCTGCAGTAGCCTCCTGCTATTGTTAGACAATCTGCCTCTGGCTGGGGTCCACCGGACAGGATGCCTAACCTTCGTGCATAGGGTCTGGGTTAGAAATGTGTATGCAAGTTCCATGCAATCTGTGGGATGTCCGTGGTAAGCATTCGCAAAGGGGTCAGCAGTGTGGGTTGTGGCTTCCACTGGCCCAGTGGGCTGCATGGATACCATCTCAGTCCTAACAAGTGAATAACTGTCTAATCACATACATATCAAAGTAGTCTACTGTGCTGGTGGTGGTGGTGGTGGGATATGTATATCCAGGCCAAGTAACTTGTGTCCAGATCACACTAGTGGATGGCGTTCCACATACAGTACCTTGGTATGAACCCCCAGAGTGAGGTTGTGCATTGGACCTGTCACAGTGTGCTGACCAATGGGGCATGCTACTATGTTGTATGGAATGTGGCAGGTATTGTTGCACAGGTGTTGGCTGAGCACTGATATCTGGCCATGTACTTGTGTATCCACCACGAGACACACACATGCAACATATGGGAGTAGCAGTATTTCACTACACTTGAGTATCATGTATAGTATGTGTGCCATATATTGCTGACATAGTCTGCTGATATCCTGTTTGTGTTCTCTTCCAGGGAGATGGCACGTCAGCGTAATCCCGCCTACTCTGCAGTGGAAGATGAGGAGATACACCAGAGCCTGGTGCGGGAGTATGACATACTGTTTTCCCACACCAGCCAGAATCAGCAGGAGAGGGCTGCACTGTGGCAAGACCTTGTCCGTAGGGTAAATGACATTGGCACGCATAATAGGACATATGAGCAGGTACGACATCACTGCAGTGATTTAATCAGAAATGTCCGTCAGCGTGCGTCGGATATCCACAGGCAACAGGTTGCCACAGGAGGTGGGGTGGCCACACATCCCCCCCTCACCAGAATGGAGGGGATACTCCTAAGTGTTGTGGCTCCAGCCCCAGAACAGCAACAGCAATACACCTGCATCATGATGGAGGCTGGATCCACACAGCAGCACGACATGGAGCGTGCAGGTAATATGCCATATGTACACTTGACTGTTCTGTACACTGTTAGTTTATGCATGTGTAAGGTGTGTCCGTGGTATGTAGCTGTCAACATAGTATGTAATTGTGCAGGTGTGATATTGGCAATATCAGCAGCTGACGTGTGAAAGGCAACTGGTGTACTACTGCACTGTATCATATGCAGTATCAATGGCACAGTTGTGCCCACTGACATTAATCCCCTCATTTCTGCAGGTCCCTCCAGTGTTACAGCAAGGCAGGCCATCCATGCTGGTGAGTGTGTTTAACAATACCTATAATAGTCCTGATAGTGCTAGTAATACTAGTGTAACTCAGTAGTGCTCTGTGTGTATACTGTGAGGTGTGCATGTGTGCATGTGTGCATGTATGCAGGTGTGCCTGTGTCCACATATGCATGTGTGCATGTGTGCAGGTGTGCCTGTGTCCACGTGTGCATGTGTGCAGGTGTGCCTGTGTCCAGGTGCGCATGTGTGCATGTGTGCATGTGTGCCTGTGTCCAGGTGTGCATGAGTGCATGTGTGCATGTGTCCATGTGTGCATGTGTGCATGTGTCCATGTGTCCACGTGTCCACGTGTGCATGTGTGCATGCGTACACGTGTCCACTTGTGCATGTGTGCATGTGTTCCTGTGTCCATGTGTACATGTGTGCATGTGTGCATGTGTCCACGTGCGCATGTGTACATGTGTGCATAAGTGCATCACTGGTAACATTGTGTGGACACTGTAAACTGTGTTTCCTGTCTTCCTCCCACAGGTTCTGGTGCTGCTCTGGTGTCCTGCAGCAGGGAACCTGAATCTGGTGCCACAGGTACTGGTAATGATGATATCTGTGTAATGGCACAGGAAGGTGTGTCAGGGTCCACCATTGGTCAGCCAATTGACAGTACACAGCTGTCAACCCCATCATTGCGCACAGTCATCCTGCCAGTACAGCCTTTGTCACCATTGTTCTTAGGTGATGGACAGGATACAGTGGGTATTGACCAGGGTAATGAGGTATCTGTGGCACATGCTTCCCCACACAGCAGCCATGGGCAGGGTCCTGCGATGGTACCACACAGACAGTTGCCCATGGGTTCTCGTGGGAGCATCCGTGGGCGTACTGCCTCTGGCAGACATGCCCAAAGAGGTCTGTCAACCTCAGCTATGTTTTGGGCTGTCATGCAGGCACAGTCGCGTATGGAAAGGTACACCAGACAGGGTCTGAGGGAGCTGAGAGCATGTCGCACAGCCATGACTGACAGTATGCGTGACATCGCGGATGCTATCCGTAATTTCACCGATGTCATAGACAGACATTGTGGGGACTTATTACAGCAGTTCCACAACCAAATGTCCATGAGCCAGGGCAATGGTGGGCGGTTGCGGCATCGACGTGGCCGAATGCCAGCAACAGCAGTAGCTGGCAGTCGGCGTGGACGACAACAGGCCTGCGCATGCCCCCATAGTGCCAGCAGCAGCCCCAGCAATGCTGGGTCTGTGCTGTCATCGGAACGCCCCAGGAGACCACGTGCACGTGGCTCTGGACAGTCCCAACAGGGACCTGTGTCCAGTCAACACACTCCCGCTTCTGATGACAGTACCCAGTCTGGCTTAGTACCAGATACGGTCCGTAGCACCCCTGCCAGGCACAGGTACCATGTCCGTGCCCACAGACACTGATCTGTATGACTTGCCAGGTGCAGTCTGTGGCTGTCCACAAACCCCTGTATATGGCAGCCATGAGGTGGAACTGTGTGCATGCATACACACATGCAAAATGTTAACACCTAGGGCTACCACATACACGTACACACTGCACCAACAGTGCCCCACCCTGTACTGCTGTCCCTCACCAACACACATACACACACATGTCAATTGATGGTATCAGTGGCAGACTCAGGCATACCTAATTCACACCCTGTGCATATGATGAAACTGTGCCACCTCCTGCAATCTCCAACATCAGTGCAGGAACAGGTAAACACGTTGCTGATGCACAGGGTGACTACATAGAAGTGTATTAGTAGTATCATGTTGGTAACAGTACAGTGTACTGATATGACTGTGTGTATATCCCAGCATGCCTGATGCAGTAACCATATGACTGTCCTGAATTGTTATCTGCAACCATAGTACGTACCAAAGTGTAACAGCTGCACATTATTGCATACCGGTGGTAAGGATGTCAACAGATAGCCACATACATGGGTAGCACAGGGGGGAAGCTAATGCAAGTAGTGATACGCAATGATGGACATGTACAGTAATGGTGGCAAGTTGCCCACAACGACTATGCAATGTGGATGTTTGCGCATGTTGATATGTGTGCAGTACCAATGTAATCCAAATCACAGTTAACTATGACATAATATCAGTTCTACCATGGGCATCTGCGCTGTGCATTCCTGGGTACATGTTGATAGTGCCCACATATTTGCACTGTAACCTACTGTTAGTGTTACCCCTTCTTTGTTGTACAATGGACTACTTCCAGCCCTGCTTACTGTAGCTTTGTTTGCATGCATGTTCGCTTGAGGTTCCCTGCAACACTGCTTCCACCTGCAATGCAGAGTTACAGTGCTTCTGTGGACTCCTAGTGACATCTGCATAGCATACGATACGTATGTCAAGTTTACACATGACAGAACGTCACTGTCTGTCCTGTTCGCATGTACGTTGCCTGTGACACATTGCACATGTCTTACCTGGCATTTACCCACGTGTGCAGTCATATATGCCAGTGCTATGAAACAGTAACAGTACATCCACACATACACACCTTTAGTATGTTGTTCCCCATTGGCCCTATGTGTTGGTACTCACCATGGCAATCACACTACTAGGGTAGCATGTGCAAAGGTAACCTGTGAATCACCTCTATGGTCCAGTTGTGGTTTCTGTGAGTCATGCGGCAATGTCACAGCTGCCACATGTATGCAGTCAACCATCACCCTTGGCCAGGAACGTACAACACATGTGTGGGATGCCACCACATAGCCAATCTGGGGACTGAGCACTCTGAACCCACTAATGCCATACCCTGTCCGGTGGCATGTAATACTACAGTGACTACAATACCAGTCAGACATAGACATGCACTGACAGCAAGCTGAACACACTGGGGCATACTTGGGAGACTCAGAGTAGCATCCTGCCTGAGCATCACACACCTCCGCAGCTGGCACACAGGCATACGTTACGTTGGAACAGAGCACATGCCACACATGACACACACATCCCGTGTGCCACACACTCACAGCCTGTAGGGCTACACAACACACCTGCTACAGATGTGTCAGGTACCTCTCTTGGCCGCTGCAGTGGTGTCCCGCTCAACAGGCTGTACATGGTGAAGGTCACAGTGATATGCCTGTGGGGCACTATGGTCCACCACAAAACACATGTATACAGGTCAGTCAGAGGCATGGACACATATGACTCAGTCATTGACCATGCCACTATGGATGACCTGAGACATACCTCCCTGGACTACATGATAGGGAACATAGAAGGGATCTCTCAGCATGTGGCACGGGCCAGTATGAGCCTGATCTTGGTTGCCATCATACCCTCACCAGGTATGCTACCACTATATGTAGGAAGGGTGTTCTATGTCTACATTCTGCTCAGTCTCCAATGTCATTCATAGGGTATCCACTGGCTGTCAACATGTGCTTACATGCTAGGGAAGCCACAGTGATTTGCGAGGGGCAGCTTGCACGTGACACCCATGGCCCAATGTATATTGGCGAAGCCCCTTGATACACACATACTGCCTTATGCTGCAGGACACTGATTACATAGCCACCTCCGCGGGTATCACACAGGATAGGACACTAACAGTGATGCTACACAACACCAGCAGTGTACACCGCAAGATGCATGCACTGGACACTGTCCTCAGCACGGTGATCTGCAATGTCTGTGCAGTACCAGAGTCTTGATTCATGGCTCACAGGTGCAACCCATCACTGCCAGGTTATACCTCATACCATGCCTGTCATCCCCTACACATGTAACACACATGGACAGGGGGGTGGTATCCCAAGGCACCACAGATACACACACCTCCAGGTTGTTGGCACAGCACAAAACATCAGGGCCTATTCATGTGCAGCTAACAGTGTGTCGAACTGCCGTCTGGTTCATAGCCTGGCACACACAACCCTCCCATACACAGGAAACCCATCTATCCTCCATAACAACACTGGCAATATGACAGTCTCAAGAACTGTCTTTATATGGCTGGACTGCATCCAGCCAAACATTGTGCGTGAGCATTACTGTAGCTACAACACACTAGTTGAAGGGTTCCCAGCATGTGGTCACTGAATTGCAGTGGAATGACATGTTACCACTCCCACAAAAGGTGGGAACATGCAGCACCTGTACATCGACTACATGTAGACTATATGGCCCAGACCAGATGTGTATCCCCTGCTGTGGGTATTTTACCATATACACCCACACTGTATAGACACATACCGCATGCAGCCCCTGCACAGTAAGACACAGTCATATTGTTATGCATTGCAAATACCATTTATCCACTCGAGGCATGTGTCAGACATGGTAACTACTGCAGGTCACAGGTATTTATGTGTATGTGTCACACACATACGTCATGTGTGTATTGCCATTGCTGGTTTAGGCAATGGCATGCATTGTTATGCACAAAGACCCACACAAGGTCATAATGTGTGACACAACTACACGTGGCAGTTGTGGGTTACCAAAACATACCTATCTGTACTCTGACAATGGTAATAGACCCAGTAGCAGAGCGCACTTTTGGCATTACTGGCCAACTAGCCCTGTTTGGCTGTGCTGATAGTGTGGTGACATCCACTGTGTTTACTGGGGGAATATGCAGCATCTGGTGTATTGTAGTATTTGCCAAAAGGATCTGTTCTCTCACACTTGCATTTACACACACCCTACTACCCCCCCCCCACACACACACACACTTTCAGGATTCACACCCCTACCTAACTAAGTCACGACACGTGAGAAAGACGCATTAGTGAAGCGCACTATTTGGATTACTGGGAGGTTCTTCTTCTCTGGCTGTACTTATAGGGTGCTGATATCATCAGTGTTTTGAAAGGGTAATGTGCATCAGGTAGTGTGATCTCCTGATTGCCAAAACTAACATGTTTTTCATACAGAATTGCACACACACAAACTCCCCACATCCAAACACACACGCACACACTTGCCATTTGCAAGTTTCAAACCCCTACCTAACCATGTTATGGCACTTGAGAGTGACGCTGTAGCAGACTACGCTATTTAGATTACTGGTAGGTGTTTCTTCTCCAGCTGTATGTATAGGGTGCTGACATCATCACTGTTTGGAAAGGGTAATGTGCATCATGTAGTGTGATCTCCTGATTGCAAAAAAGCATATGTTTTTTATACAGAATTGCACACACACAAACTCCCCACATCCAAACACACACACTTGCAGGTTTCAAACTCCTACCTAACTACATCATGACACTTGAAAGAGACACATTAGCAGAGTGCGCTATTCGAATGACTGGGAGGTTTCTCTTCTCTTGCTGTACTTATAGGGTGCTGACATCATCCGTGCTTAGATAGGGGAATGTGCATCCTGTAGAGTGCTTTCACAGTTGCCAAAAGGGACATCTCCCTCACACAGACTTGCACCCACACTAACCTCCTCCACACACACTGGGCAATTGCAGGATTCAAACCCCTACCTAACTATGTTATGACACTCATGACAGATGCATTAGCAGAGCATGCGATTCGAATTACTGGAAGGTTTTTCTTCTCCTGCTTTACTTATAGGGTGCTGGCATCATCCGTGCTTAGATAGCGGAATGTGCATCCTGTAGAGTGCTTTCACAGTTGCCAAAAGGGACATCTCCTTCACACAGGCTTGCACACACACTAACCCCCCTCCACACACACTAGGCAGTTACAGGATTCAAACCCCTACCTAACTATGTTATTACACTCGTGACAAACACATTAGCAGAGCACGCTATTCAAATTACTGGGAGATTTCCCTTCTCCTGCTGTACTTATAGAGTGCTGACATCATCCGTGCTTAGATAGGGGAATGTGCATCCTGTAGAGTGCCTTCACAGTTGCCAAAAGGGACATCTTCCTCACACAGACTTGCACACACATCAACCCCGCTCACCCACACACACACATACACACACACACACTGAGCAATTGCATGGTTTGAACTCCTACCTACCTATATTATGACACTTGAGGGAGACGCATTAGCAAAGCGCGCTAACCGAATTACTGGGCATCTGGTCTGCACCTGCAGTATTTATAGGGTGCTGACATCTTTATTTTTACAGAGGTATGTACATCTAGTACTACCTGTCAGGTGGGGGATAGTATATATATGCATTTGCAGCCACCTACGTCAGGGTCAGATATGCACATTGCACTGGCAGGTTATGTTCTATACCATGCTTCATGACCACAGGACCTGTAACACACAACACAATCAGTCCAGAACACCACACCCACATCCAGGACACACACTTAGCTTCCCTGGGAACAGTGCCAGGATATGCAGGTGTTCACATACACCATTCCAGTTGTTAACATCTGGTACAGGCATATTGTGTGTGAGAACTACGCAGGCCTCTACCACTTTACCCTACAGCCACTACAATTTGTGGGTCCATGTGCTATGGCAGAACCACACACCACAGCCACATGGGGGAATACATATTGCACCTGTCCATCTGCAACATGGGTACTCACTGTTCCACACCAGAGGTAGACCACCATTGTTGATATCAGACCATACCCACCTTTCCCTGGACATCCATATCCCATCCCCACCCCCAGGCAAGGTTGTCACTGCTCACAAACTGTATTTAGCTCAAGCAGACTCTACACTTGTGAAGACTGGGGTGGACGACTTCAAAGGTCCCATGCTGGGGGACTATACTGGCCACTCAGCATAATCCTTGACAATTGCATTCTATGAGCATGTGTACGATTTGCATTGATCATGCTATCCCACATATACCCATGATTGCTCCACAACAAGATACCTGTCAGGTGTACACCAGCCATATATGAGCCGTCCAACATTCAGAGTGAGCTAATACATTGCAGAGATGTAGCCCACAGAGGGAGGACATCTGTGAACAGTTCCGGCACGACACTTCATTCCCACATAATCATCACAACACACTGTTGACAGTGCTCCCCTCAGTCTGTTATTGACGGCCACTTACTGTTAGAGATCCTCAGTAACCCTCTTCCAGCACACACCAACAACATGGCTGTGGCTTAGCACATTCAAACCCTGGGATCTCCACTGTGCCCCTGCTTGACAGGGGCACAGCTCATTAGCCTCACACGTTGCCTTATGTGACCTACTTTACAGTGGCACAGTAGCCTACTGTACTGGGGATGCAGATGCCAAGCACACTCTGGCTGAGCTGTCATTCCCTAGGGCAACAAGCCTAGTATTGACCTCTACACCCATATGTTCAATTGTCAGATGCACAATATTTGTTGTGCTGTTCTACTGTTTGCAGGTCTTTATTGCCATAGCATTCACTGTTCCTATGACTAACTGGTGTATCTGTGGAAGATGTTTGCATATGACGGCGATCCACTATATCACTTATGTCTCTGTAGTCATTTACTGTGTGCACTGGGCAGATTGCTGTGTTGTGGTTGGTTCCTGGAATGACACGTACAAATACCAGATATGTGTGGCCAACTGCTAAATGGAGATATGGCCTAAGTGTGTGAGCATGCCCAGTTCAGCCTTTCCATGGCATGTTGTCTGACATATGCCTCATTTATCAAAGTGTGCGAGCATGCCCAGTGTGAGCTTTCCATATGTTGCACTCTGAAGTCCATCACATATTTGGGTGTGTGTGAACTTCAACAATATCTCACGTTTATGGTTCTGTGTTGGGTGTCATGTTGTGTACTAACTGGCCAACTGCTTCATGTCTGCCACAACAGGGATTATACTGTGCCTGCAGGGATTGCATGGGATACTTTGCAGACAGTTGTCAACATACTTTCATAATGACCTAACACTGTAGTACCGTATAGTGTACTGGTTCATTACTTTCACTGTGGTGGACAGTATCCTGGGCTTTAGTCCTATCACTGCTTGACATCTTCATAGTGAGCACAACAGACTGTGTAGGGGCCAGTTGTGCACATATGACCATGTTGCATTATGTTCAGATATGGACTACCTACACCAGGCTCGTCCAACATTGGTAGTGTATTCCACAACATAGGTGGACATTGGCAAACACTAGCGATGTTCCCTAGGCCATTTCTGATGCTAGTCACAGGGTGTGTTTGTCCTTCGACACACATTGTAACTGGAGTTTGCCATGACATATGTCATGGTTAGTATACTGCGCCTCCGTCTACCTCTGACATTACAGTGATACCCAGGGTTCACCTACCATATCCCATCCACTCATCGGGATTCCTCTTGAGGGGTGTCGATAGGTGACTCTCTGGCTAACCTGTACCGGGAGTTTACTCAAGAGTGGGGGTGCCTTCTGTGTTATGGATCATTCCGTACAGCTTGTCCTATGTATGTCAGTGCTGGGGTTCAGGTCTCTCATGTGCATAGCTCACTGCCATTCAGATTGTACAAGGTGCAGCATGTTCATTGATTCCAGGTTGGACATGGCTTCATACATCAGGCACAGCTTGCCTGTAACTGGGCAGTATGGCAGTGTGAGGGGCTGCAGTTTGTTTACTCAGGCAACACATGTCATCTGTTCATGCTCTTTGCTACTCCTGGTGGGGTACTGTTGTGGACTTTACAGTTGATGGAGGTGTCTGCTGAGGTATATCCCACAGTGGGTATTGTAGTCAATTGTGACACTGATGAAGGATGACTGCAGAGCCACAGTGACCTCCCCTTATCTACATCTGACAACCTTCATGATTGGGTGGGTATATGGTATGTTTCTGCGAACACTACAGCCACATGTTTGTCCAGTGCAGGATATCTATCACCTTGTGTCCCCAGGTCTCTCATTACATGTTAGGTATGTAATGGGTTAACACCTGTGTGGTAATTTGTGGGCACTTACTGTATATCCACAGTGGTTGTCTATACACAGTTCTGCAATTAGCTTGCTGACATGGCTATGGCTCCAGTTGTCTGTTTGTAGATGGCCCTTTTGTGGGTTGCTTGTGTCAGCTGGGGGTCAGATATGGTGGGCAGTTTGTACTCCTCTGCATACATGTTCAGTCACAGTCCTTCCATGTTGGCCTATACCTATGGGACATATATAAAGAACGGGGGGGGGGTGGGCCCAGGACCAAGCCTTGTGGGATGCCACTCATATCTGCTTTGTAGTCTGACATGGATGCAGCATGTCTGACCATGTCAGGTCTGTCCTTGGTCTGGTTTGCAACCCCTCTACTGACATAGGGGTATATATTTAATCTGGTGAACATATCCATACTGAACTCGTAAGGTATTGTCTAGAAGCATATGCACGGTCCAGCTACGCTGTGTGGACCACATTGCCCTCATCAATGACCTTAATGACTGTTTCAAATGGGTCAAACATGTTTAGGGGCAGGATCTGCAGTTACGACAGCCACACTGTGTAGGGTCCAGTATCAGTAGGTCCACTATAGCTTTATGTCTGCAGTACATACTGATCCTTTCCACAGCTGTGCAGACCAAGCTTGTCAGGATCCTGGGGTGGTAGTTTGCAGTATCCATTCAGGCAACACCTTTGTTGTGAAGGACCACTGTTGTTGTACACTGCTCTTTGGGTACATATCCTGTGGTAAGGCTGACATTGGGCAGTAGTGTGATTTGGCATTCCATTATTCTTGGAGTCCATGTTGGCCTCAGCCCAGGACACCGTCACATACCTTTGCTGCTGTGTGTTTTGCTTTGCAGATGATGGCTGTTACCTCAGCATCTGCAATGTCAGGGGACCAGCAGTCTGCTGGGATAGATATTTTGCATTCTGGGGGGGGGGGGTTGCACTGCACCTGGTTGTATGTTAGCAATATGTGTGTGTGTTTGGTATGTTGTTTGTAATATCTGTGTGATTCGGAGCATATCTGTGGATTCCCAACATGGTTCCTACCATCAGGTAAGTAAGCCTTGTGATTATCCTTAGTGTCCTGTACACTTTGTATCTTCATAGGTTCATGGGTTCATACTAGGCTATCCACCCTAGGGCATTAGTAAGCCAAGCCAGAGTGTGTGTGTCTTTCGCCGCCCCTTGCTATGTGACTATTATGGCCATTTATGATATTCTTTACTGTGCCACTGTCTGGTCGTGACACAGTGAAGACCCCCAGTATACATGTATGATCATCCATCCACTTGGCAATATTCCTGTTGAGGGGTGTCAGTGAGGGGCTCTGCCTAACATGGATTGGGATCCTGTTTCTGGGTGTGGGGAGCTTCTGGGTTATGTATCTGTCCCTCCAGCACATCCTATTTCATTATGTGTTGAGGCTGACATCTGTCACTCTCACAGCTCCAATGGCTTTGATTTCCTGTGGTGGAGCATGTCCATTACTCCTGTGTTGGACATGGCCTTGTACAACAGACATACAATGCCTCTGTGTAGGCAGTCTGTGACTGCATTCATCTGGGGTGTCTACAGCCAGGCAGCATATGACATATATTTGACACCCTTTATCCTCTTGGTGGGGTACCTTTGAGGTCTTCCGAACCACTGCAGGTGTCGCGTACGGTACATCCCATATGAGTCATTGTACTAGATTATGGGTCTGAAAAGGGAACAGTACAGGGGCACAGTGACCTCTGTTGATGTAGATGTGAATCCTTTCATGATATGGTGTCCAATATTGACAATCTTCCTAGCCACATTGGCATTGTGAGTGTCACATGACAGATTACTGTCGACTTGTGCCCCTAGGTCCCTGATTACTCCTTGCATACATAATGGTTTACCACCTATGTGGTAATTTGTGAGTACCTTGTCTGGTATTTGGTGGGACATTCATACTGTCCAGTATCTTCAGGATGTCTGGGTGGAGTTCTTGTGTGTGAGAGTGTGGTCTGTCGCATGCTACAGACTGTACACCAGTTTTGACTACACTTAGGTGCACATGGGTGGTCTCCGCTGCTTTGTGCATTGTCAGTTACCTGGCCATATGGGTGTCTGTGCTGCATATGGATACTCCCCCTCCTTTGATGTTTTGGTCCAGATGTTGGGGCCATAACGCATGATATGTGGTATAACCTGGTAGTGCTGGTGTGCTATCACTAGGCTTGCAGCAGGCTTCTGTCACTGCACAGACATCGATGTTCTCCATACTGGGAAGTGCCTCAGGGGCATGCATATTGCAGTTTACACATCTGGCATTGGTCAGAATTAACCTTATGTTTCTTACCACTTATGTTTTCTAGGGTGGTGGGTAGTCTTTTTGGCCTTGCCTACATACGGCTCTATGGAGGTGGCAAAGGACTTATCCAGTATCCAGATGCACAGGGGTAACAGGTGCAAGCCATCCCTGGAACAGCAGCATGGCTTGTCATGCATTACATCTCAAGCAGACAGACATTAGACCCTCTTGGACTGACAGCTGTAACTGTGCCATCTGTTAAAGATGATCATTCTGTGTTTGTACTGTGGCATCATTCTTGGTGAGGGTTGGATGCTGCACACGGCCAGTGTCATACCGGCCTGGGGTACATACTCAGAGAGCTCATCCATGTCTCTTTTTATGTAGTCCAGAGAGGTACATCTCAGGTCATTCACACCAGCATGGACATTGAGTGCATCATATTTCTGCTTGCTTTGGGGTGACCTGCGTACTTGTGTTATGTGGCATATTGTGGCAGCCTACATGCCTAAATGTACCCTTTCCCTTGTTCAGTCTGGTGAGTGGGACAGCAGTGTGTCTGCCTATGCAGACACCTATTACAACTGTATCAGGCATGTTGTTTCTCCTTCTGGCCTGTGACTGTTTGGCACACCAGCTTTGTGTACTATGTGTTGCATGTGCTATGCTTGGAGGTTGTGGTTGCTTGGGATCTGCTTTGGAGGCTTCTGTTGTTGTGGTGTGTTTGTAATTAGGGCCTCTGGGAATGTTTTTCTGTGTTTATGTGTTTGGTTTACAGTTGTGGTAAGTCTATGTGGGACTGGGTTTGTGGTGTATGTGGTTACCTTCTCCTCCTGACTAGTTTTGACAGTACTGAGTTGGGGGAGCTCAGCCTCCGGTTTGGATACATGGTTGCATCTATCACATATATTTGTATTTATTGGGGGGAGTTGTGGGTTGTCTGTGTACTTGGGACAGGTGTCACATTGCCTCTGGATTCACAGATTCTACTTGTTGTGGCTGGCCTTAGTGGATTGTATGTGTGGACATATTTTATTGCCATACTACTGATCAGTGATTACTTCCCTTTTTATGTTTGCTCTATCATGTGGTAGCTTCCTCATTCTCTTGCATGGTTTGGTAATGGCTGGAGTACAGCATGCCAGATGCCTGCGTGTATGGTATTGTGTCTTGTTGTTATTTGTGATTGCATACTCCAAGCATTCCTGGCTGTGTTCATGGAATGCCTGTATAACATGTTCTGCGGTGTGTCCCATATTCTGCACTTGCACAGGGCCTTTCGTGGATTCCACATCGGTTTGGAGGGGGTGCAACCTATGCTTTACACATGTTTTTCACTGTGGTATTCTGGCCAGGGACTGGGGTCGGGATGTGTATATCCAGTGTGATTACTCTATGGTCTGGTCTTACCAGTGAGGGATACACTTCTCATCTTGCCATCCAGTACAAATGTTGCTGATTATCACATCCAGTATGCTTACCCCTCTTGTGGGAGTGGTACGTTGTTCCTGGGCATTTTGGTTTATGGATTCTGGGAACTTTTCTCCGACTGTGTTGGTGCTAGTATAATGCTCCCGGTGTATGTCTGGGTATTTTCAGTCAAGCAATATAATGTGGTTTGGGGGGCTTGATATACTCATGTATTCCAACATAGGCCAGGTGCAGTTCCTGGTATTAGGAGTCTGCAGCAGGCTATATACTGGGAGGCGGTTTTAGCCATTGGTATTTGACCATGGCTAATCCATGCTGCTTCTTGTTGTGGTACCAACATGGGGTGTGGTTATCCTTGACATTTATTGCTAGTCACCCTCCTTTTGTAGCTTGTTCCATGTTTTGCGGCTGTACAGCACAGTATGAGGTGTGACCTGGTAGTGTTAGGGTGCTGATGTGAGCCTTGACCCAGTTTTCTATTACAGGACTGATATCTACATTCTCCATACTGTGTGTGTTTACACTGCACACATCTTGCTGTTTAGACTTCTGGCATTGGGTAGCATTACATCTAGGTTCCTATCCCTTGTGGTACCTATGAAGGTGGGTTTGTGTTTTGAGACTCACCTATTCAGGGCATGCTGTGGGTACTGACAGCCTTTGCCAGTATCCATGGGGCATGGACTGATAGGTGCACACCACCCCTAGCAGGTGGTGCATCATGTCATGCTCCGCATGTCTTCCCAGCCTGAAACACATTGGCTCCCCTTTGACTAACTGCATTACTTCAGCCAGTTATTGCACTTGATCATCCCATCGTCATTTTGTGGCTTCATGCTTGGTGAGGGTGGATGTTAGTCAGGGTCCTCCGATGTGCATATACTACATGGTGTTACATTACTTAACACATGGCATTCATGCCTCAGGTGGTGCTGCAGGGCTGCCTCTGTCGGATGCGCATATTACACTCCCTGTACATGTTTGTGAGCAGGTCATGTCATTTTAGGCATCCATGTTATTATTTGAGTGAGTCAGAGGGGATATCATTCCCAGGGTTACTACTGAGCCAGGGTATGTGCTATGCGTTGCCTCTTTGCCAAGGCCAGGGCATACTGAGCACACCTCCTTCTGCCTACTGGGGCAGGCTCAGGTTGTTCCTCCTCTGAGTCACACTCTGCCTGTGATGGCCTTGGCAATGGTGGGGGGCTGTTTGGCCCAGCCCTATGCTGGTCCTACTGCAGCTGTTTTCACAAGATCATATTATGTAGCATAGCACATACCATGACAATTTGGGTACATGTAGTTGGTGTGTACTGCAAGGCTCCACCAGATGTGTCCAGACACCGGAACCGTGACTTGAGCAGCCCAAACACACGCTCTATTACATTACGTGTTTGTGCATGTGCCTCATTATGGCGTTCCTGTTCAGGTGTGTGTGTGTTTCTGATGGGTGTCATCAGCCACGGCTCCAGTGCATAACCTGCATCCCCCACTTGGTGTCCGTATGGGATGTCCCCATTGGCAAATGTCTGGTACAGCTGCGTCAAATGCCAGATGTGGGAATCATGGTAACTCCCAGGGCAGCCAGCACACACATTCATTATTATGCCCTGGGCATCACACATGACCTGGAAGTTGATGGAGGGGAAGCCCTTGCGGTTAATGTAGGCCCTACCCCGCTCACCGGCTGGTGCTTTGATGCGTATGTGCGTGCAGTCTATTACACCCACTACTTCAGGGTATTCCGCTATTTGCTGGAAGAGACGCATATTGCTGGCCAATACCTCACGGGCATTGGGGAAATATACATGATCACCGACATGTGCTGACATGGCATCCAGGAACTGGTGCAGTACCCTGGAGGCTGATGCCTGTGATATCCCCATCATATCACCAGTTGGTCTCTGGAAGGTAACTGTTGCTAGTATTCTTAGGCCAACACATACCTTGGTTTCCACTGGGATGGGTTCCCCTCTGTTGATTCTGTGTGTGAGGCGTGGCCTGCGCAGCTCAACTATTTGCTGCAGGAGCTCTCTGTCCACTCTATAGCGCTCTACTATCTCCAGCTCATGTAACCCATGGTAGGTGACCCTGGGCCTGTACACACTTCTCCGTCTCCTCACTGTGGGTTGTCTGGCACCATCTGCATTGTCACCACCCTCAGCAAGTTGCCTATGTCTCATCATGACAGCTATGGCAGCCCCTAACATTTCTGCTCTGAGTGAAGCTTTTTCTGTTTTCACTTCTGTTAGCTTACTCCTGTCTTGCAGTGTCTCTTGAGAGAAACATCCTGCTCTGCTGTTTGCAGAGTTTTAAGTGCTGGGCTGGGCTACTGTTCTGCCTGTGTAATTGCCTGCTTCTAATTGTTTTCACCTGCTAGCTCCAGCAGTATTCCCTGCTGGCTTCCTACTAATTCTGTTGCTTTTTTTTTCCTTTCTGTTTCCTCAGGGGGGAGCAGCGTGCATACCAGCAGAAACGTGCCCACAGTGGCTTACACACGCGCACACATGCTTACACTGTTCAGGATCTGCCTATTTGGGTTAAAACACGCGCACACCAGCGCAAACAGTCTTACAAGTCTGCCAACAGGCTCCCACATGCTCAGTCTGCCCTACACGCGCACAAACAGTGTTAAACATCTGTCAACACGCTCCCACATGCTCAGTCTGCCTTACACACGTGCACACTGCCCTACTCGCGCTTCATGGCGTGCACACGTGCGCATGCACGCCCAGCAAGAAACTTTAGTGTAAGTAACAGTGTACACCTTCCATTTCTTGACTTTCCCAGACTTATCTTGTGGCACTCCTCTTTCCCTGATCTGTGTCTGTCATCTGTCATGTAACACTGACCTCCAATGAACTGCATTTCTTTCTACCATTCCCCCCCTGTGATGTCACCTATCTCCTACTCTATTCCTCCCCCTTATGTATCTCTTACACTACTCAAACTGTGCTCATTTGCTATGTGACTGTGAGATTCAGTATCCCAACCCTCATTTACATGAGATTGCCTACTAATGCTTAGTTACATGTCTTACACTCAGCTTCCCCCCTTAGCAACCACTACACAGTGGCCATGTTGTTTTTGGTCTGCTGGTCCCTGCATTGTCATTCCATGTATTGCATAAAACCCACATTTGTGGGTTTATAACCTTCATTTTTATGTTTTATGCAGCGCAGCCCATTTGCGCGGGACTGCACTGCGTTTAAACATCGGCGATCGCCGAAAAAAAAAATTATATTTTTATTATTTTTGCATCGGGTTACCTTGCCAATGGCCACATATTTGGCCAATGGCATGCTGCCTGACACATATGCACCCTTTATTTGGAGCTGACATGGCTCCATTGTGAATTTTGCAGAAACGTATTCAGTTGTCAACTGAGTACATTTCTGCAGCTAAAACGTCTCTTACACAGGCTGGTTTCTGCTTCGTGGATCGCTAATATACCTCATTTGCATACCTTTTGGCTGCAAGTGAGGTATTTAGCATGTCCATGCCCAGTCCGTGTAAGAGACGTTTTAGCTGGTCTCTTACACGGAGTTTAGGGCTGTTCCTGGATCGCGAGGCTTGCATGGAGTGTTACACGTCTCTTACACTCCATGCAAGCCTTCGTGAATCCTGCCCTATATGTATTTAGTTCTGTATAAATGCATGACAAATAACTATTTTGTATCAATTGCATGTGAAGTAATGTCATCAATACTGCATGACTTCTTTCTCAAAGAGGGAGGATGCAGAATAGTGTGCCTGTGTTGTACCTTTAAAAAGTGTTTCAAAGACAGCACATGATTATAAATAGCAAGCACATGCTAGCTTCAGTGCCATTTTGAGAGTGCAGCCAGAGAGTGAACATGTATGAGTGTGATAGCTAGTTTGTTTATAAGTTTATCTAATTTAACATTATTAAGTCTGTATCCTGATGTGTTTATACATAATAAGGCTGCTTGAACAGAACCCACAGAAGTTCATCTGTTTTTTCCTGACCAGACCAGTGACACCTGACATATGGAAATCCTTCTTTGCAATCCCACTGCATAACGGCGGAAACCCCACCAACCCTTCTAATTTCAGGCCCATTGCCATTCTGTCTCTTATCTCCAAAATTCTTGAGAAATGCATACATACCCAGTTACTCAACACCTGCTGACAATAACCTGCTAACCTCCACCCAACATGGTTTCAGGCCCCACCACAGTACATCCACTCCACCACTTTCTTTCAGCCAAACAGTAGCCAATGTCCATGATAAGAACATGCTCATCTCCTGCATATTCCTTAATCTCTCTAAGACCTTTGATACTGTTTCTCACTGTAAACTTCTAAATAAACTCTAAGACCTCAACCTCTCCCGCTCCTCAGTAAACTGGTTCTCCAGCTACGTCTCCAATAGGCAACAGTCTTCTCTTCTTCCTTCTAGTCAACATAGGAGTTCCTCAAGGATCAGTTCTGGGCCCCTCTTGTTCAATATTTTCACAAACAAACTACATTCTGCTTGTAAACTATCTACTCTATTACAATATGGTGATTATTCCACAATTATCACCACTGCCCATAACATTTCTAATCTCTTAACACTCATGCAGGGCACCTTCTCATCTGTTGAATCATGGCTCTCCAATAATCAGCAAGTATTAAATCTTACAAAAACAAAACTCTTTCTCTTCTTTCCTAGAACACTGGCACAAAACATATCCTCCTTTGCCATCATCTCCCTCAACAATACCATCATTAAAGCTGAACCTTGTACCAAACTATTTGGTACCATAATCGACAATGAACTAAAATTCGACCTATGCATCGATAATGTATAAAAAAAAAAAACACCAGAAACTTTGACTACTTTACAGAAATCAGAAATTCCTTACCTCCAGACTTTCTATGGCTCCATCACTCCTCTTACTATGTCTACTTTTATGCTGCCCCAATCCTTACAAACATTCAGTCTACTGTACTGACCAAACTAGACCAAACATACAATAAAATAGCCTGACTTGCCATAAACCTTCCTCACAATTCTCATCACTGTCTTGCCCTAAAGAAGCTTCAATGGCCTGAATTCCCACATCAACTATTACTCCCTCAATTACATATTATACACCCTGTTCTGTACAGTCCCCCTTCCTGCCCCTTCCTCTCCAGCCTAGTATTTTACTATACCCCCCTCCAACACCTCCGTATGGCTGATAAACATCTTTTTGACATCCACAAACCCTAAAAGAACATTGGAAAGTCCCTTTACAAGTACTCAGTAGCATGTCTGGAACTCACTCCCCTTTAATATAAGAAATATCTCACAACATCACCAGTTCAAAAGAGAATTAAAACATTATCTCCAAAAGACTTGGTCCTGCTTATGCCAAGACCCTACATGACACCACTTTTGTCTCTACATCCCCTCTTTTGGACTCACTCCTTTTCTGTCCTATTAGTATTATCTCCTTCTATTTCTCTTACTCTCTGACATAAATACAGTGATTTTAACCTTTTGCATCATAAAGATTGAACTTACCATTGCTATGTTTTTTTTATTAAGTGTACCTCTTTTACATTGTATGTTTTTGTAATGGGAATTTTCATTGGATTATTGAGTTTCTGTACTGTACACTGGAGCTTCTCTCCTCGTGTTATGGGACTGTACTTTTGGCAATTATGTTATTGCATGTCTGTTGTATGTTTATATATTGATTGGAGCTTTTCTCCTTGGGTCTCCAATGAATTGGCCCTTGGCTCAGTTGGACAAACCCAGTTAACAAATGTCAAATAAATAATAAAATAAAAATTATTGCTAACCTACTGCACACCTATGAAACTTTGATATATCCCTTGATGATAGTCACAGAGATAATAAATTAAATAGGTGAGATCAGATTTCCCTAAGACCAGTGACAACTTGCAGCTCATTCTCTAGGGCTGGCAGCTGTTCCTATGTAAGCTGAGGACACACTTTTTTTATTAAGGCATGCATAGTGCACCCCTAGCAGAGGTGTACTGTAAGTATAATCAATATGTGCTCAAACTAAAACTGACTCTTCTCAACCCAGAGGATCAATGTCTCTTCTAGGACATCATCTTAGATAACCAAGCTCATGACTTTATTACATAGGTTTATTTACTGTATTTTATTTAAAATGTTTTAACCAAGATGGAACATTGGTTCTACTGGACCATTTTCAGCCCTATATTAATGTGCAACCATCAAGCTTGTTGGTTGATTAGAGCAAAATATTTATAATTGCTCAGCAAGATAAACATGTTAGTTATTAACAACATAATGTTTAGGATGGAAAGGTTTATAATTATATTGTGTGGAGTTCTGAAGCAGAGAGTATTTGGATTGTTGAATTATGACATAGTATGATAGGTATTTGTAGAAATTATACTAACAGATCAAAATGAGGGAATTAATGTATGTCTTTAGGGGAAGATAGATGTTAGGCAGGAATAGAGGAAAGGAAGCCTAGTGGGAGAGGGGTGATAGTTAACATGGTGGAATTGGCAGAGATGCTAAGGGGGAAAGGAAGTGAGGTGATAGGGTGAGGGGAGTAGTAGGAAATATCCATCACTCCAGGAAAGAAAGCTTATTTCTACTGCAGGTGTCCATGATGTCATCTTTTCAGTCACAGGCAAAAATATATGAGCACAGATGAAGGAAATAGATGCTACAGTAAGTTGACTGCTTCAACCCATGACTCAGCTCTTTCATTACTACTACCACAACCCAGTATAATGTCTGCCATATTACTACAGCTGTACCAATTTCCTGTTCTCATCTATTAGTCAGTTATGAATAAGTGCCCAAGATGTTTAAACCTTCACCTGAGATAACAGCTCCCTCTCATCTGCAGAGAGCAAGCAGCATAACATATCATTTGGAGCTGTTGACTTTCTGCCCAGCTGTATCACATTTTCATCCCAAACCACTGTAATGCTTGGCAAATATTGATTATTTGAGACCAAGAGGAAAACATTGTCTGCAAACATCAAAGATGCAGACCTCATATGCACAGACAGGGTTGTCTCCTAATCTCATTTCACTTTGACATCCTATCCATGAAAACAATGAACTGGGGGGAAGCAAGATAAAACAGATATTTGGAGGAATCTTAACACCAACCCTGAGCACATACAAATTAGTGCATAGAATGCAGAAAGAGGGAGAACATGGAATGCAACAGGAACCCAGGCATCCAGTGCCATGATATGTGGTCTGCAGTTCTAATGACTGTAGGAAGATGGCACTGAAAAACTCCTCTGATCGTTACAGTATCCATGCAAGGAAAACAAAATCAAAATAAAAGAAATTAAACAAAATCTACAGGAAAAGGACAACACCATCAAAGATTTACATTAAGAAATGTTAGATCTAGAATCCAGAAGTAGACAAAAAATATTATTCGACTAAGAGGTATTCCTGAATCTTTTGAAAATGCCCAGCTACATGTAATAGTCAAAGAAATTCTAAGCACAGTACTGGATAATAAAGATCTCGTAAATGACATAATAATTGAAAGATCCCACAGATCCATCAGACAAACCCAACTACAAGAAACCCCAAGGCAAATTTATGTCAGATTACTTAATTCAGCACATGGTCAAAGCATTCTCATAGCTTACAAAGCAAAAAAGAACTTTACATGGAGAGGACACAAAGTGGCTGTTACCCAGGATCTTCCTCTAGAAATTAAACTAAAAAGACAAAAACTCAGCAAATACTGTTCTTAACTTCTGGAAAAAAAAATCTGTTTTCCAAATGAAATACCCTGCCACATTAATTTATAATCATAATGAGACAAAACTAACAGTTGAAACCCCTGAAGAGGCTAAATCCACTTGTTTACGGATCTTTAAAGTTAATCCTGTATGAATCAAGTTACCCAGCAAGTCCTGATGCATCCGACAGCTGTTTCAAGAAGATTTATCCTTCCTGCATGATTTAGCTGATTTTTCTTGAAGTATCAGCCTCTGTTTTTGGCACCACAGTGTCTGTTAGTGTCTCGGTGTTCCATTTCCCAAAAAGCTGTGCAACTTTACAGGAAAACACTCTGCTTTGCTCTATGACCTGATGACGTCATCACCATTGCATTTCCTACCGTAAAGGCTTATTGGGATCAACCGAGTATCTGCTCTAAGCTGCGATCGCTAAAAACAGCTCGCAGTAGCTAAAAAAATTCTTTTGAAAAGTTCCTGTCACTTAAAGAGCTTCATCTTCATGGATAAACATCAACTGGCAGCAGAAAAATGAAAGATCCTGCATATTATACCCTAGACTGTCTGCAAAATCTAGAAACCCTGAAGCAAGTAGCTGCAATCTGCTATGAACCCTGGTACTGTGTTTTGTATGTCTGCTATATTCTCTTCATCTTTTTTTTCCACACTGCCAAAACGGTGGTAGCTAAACAATACTGTTGATGCTGAATCTCTGTTAAGCTATTAAGGTTAGAATTGCATATATTAACTGTAAAAGCTGTTAGCTGCATAAATTGTAAATGTTGCAAACATAACCTTTACAAATGATTTTAGGAGGATATGCAAAAAAAAAGAAGAGGGAAAAAGACGGAAAAAGTTGTTCAGTCTAACTATATAATTAATAATAATAGGTAAAATGATTGATCTTTGTCTTTATGTCCCAGTTTATTTTAATTACTTCTGGATGGACCTTTCTATTATAGAGCAAGGGATTAGTTTAAATTAGTATACAGTGCAGACTTTCATAAAAAGTTGTAACCTGCAAGTAAACAAGTTCTGTTAAGTTGTTATATACTTGCTCCATAATGTAATATTAAGCCTAGCAAAAAGGCATAACTGTCTTTATTCTTGTTCACTAATCAGTAAAGCTATTTCTCTTCTTCCTTTTTGTCATTAACTGAAACACTGAACTGGCACAGTAAATGTGTTATTATGGAGACTGCATATAGTGAAGTGGATGGATTTTTTTTTCCGTCTCTAGGTAGAATTATAATTAACTTAACCGAGCATCTATAGTAATAGATTGTCTAGCAGATCATTGCTAATTTGTTAAATTGTTTGCAAATTAACTCTGGTTGTTATTTATGTGTATTAAATATTCAACTATATTCTTTACTACTTTGGATACAGCAACAGGCTTAATAAGTATATTCTAAATGTAAATCAAGATTTGATGCCTCCTTTCAATATGCTACTCTTATACGAGATTTAATAAGTCTTTAATGGATTCTTTTAAATGCCTTATCTACCAATGCCAATCAGATATAATGTGGGAGATATCTACTCAGGCCATCTTAAATTTACTTATAGTGATATATATTTACTAATAGCAAACAAGGCTGTTGCCTCTCTATGAAAATAGACATACTTATCAATCAACAATCAACCAATAAACCTAAATAAATTCCCTCTTATAAAGGACTGTACAGTGTGGGATTTATATGAATGTCAGGAAATTATATAACACAATTAAGAGAGAAACTTGGACTCCCTAAGAATTGCACCACTATTCTCACCCAAATCCTTTACTTAATTAAAATCACGCTACCCTGTGCCAAAATAGACCATCAAGAAATCAACCTTGCTATTTTAATAATACAAACCCTTGCATCTAAAGATAGAATGATCTCAAAGACTTATAAACTAATAACAAGCATAAAAGATCAGAGCTCACGCTTATTCTCAACCTATTGGCAAAGTAAAAGCCAGCTAATTTCAGTTGAAAATAGAAAATTGACAATAGAAAATACTATTAAACTTATTCCCTTTAAATGCCTGTCATACACCCAAATCATGGTGAATAGCAATGCTTATTATATGCCATCAATTCTTCGTAAGTTTAATCCTAAATTCTCAGCAGAATGTCCTTTTTGCCCAAACCAAATAGGAGACATCTTACATGTTTTTCAGGGATGTAAAAAAGTACATAATTTATGGTGCTCACTCAGAGTAAGATTAGAGAAGAAGATGGGTTATGAAAAATCCTCCTTTTCATGGGAAACAGCTATATTACATATTGTTTCACCCAAATTCCCAAAATTATAAAATATATTCTTATCTCTATCTGCGCCCTTGTTAAATTTTATGTCACCAAAAAAATGGACTGATCAATCCTCAATCTCATGGGATGATTTCTGCACCTTAGCTATTAAGTATGTATGTTCTCAATAATTAGTGTACACTCATACTAAACATAAACAGTACTACCACAAATATTGGGAGCTATTGCTAGACTTAATCCTCAAGAAGTAATACATGATATTATCTGATCTATTCTCACCTGTTTATGCTCCTAACTTGTGACAAAAGATTCAGTCTATATCTCTCACTGTCCCAAACTAAAATTATGACTATAATTATAAATATCCATACATTATACCAAGTTTCTATGTTGGATTTAGCAACCTTAATCCATATACTTTTTCTCCGATATGCTCCCACCTATTACTTCCTCTTTCCTAAGTTGCATAAGTGTGTTTCCCTTTTTTCAGTCTTTGTAATCAAGCTTTATAGTTATTAATGCTCTCTGTGGTGACTTCTGTTGTAAATGTGTGTATAGTTATAGCTTCTATGTAGTGTAAATGCAAGCTTTATATTGTTGTTGTTTTATCCTGTTTTTACTGTATCGAAGAACGTCAATAAAAATATTTTTGACAAAAAAAAGATATGGTGATAATGACCATGGTATGTAATTGTAGAGCTACTCATCCTGCTTTTGTAACAGCACTGGATAAGCTCATTAACCAAGAAACCCTCAAAGCATAGAACACCCTCAGCATTTCAGGCTGAATCTCACCCATTCCTTCTGTGTTGTTACCACAAAACTGTTTAACTGTCACACTTACATCAGCTACAGGAACAGTAGTAATCCCATCAGTGCTTTCTTGCACTGCCTCAAGGTAAGAGAGCATGCACTTCGAATTTTTCTTTTTACCTCATTGCAGTGTTCAAAGTTAAGGTTAGTACAATACATTGCATATATTTTTGAAATACTTATGAGATAGCTACAGGAAATTATTAGCTGTGTAGTACACCCTGCTTCTAGACTGAATATAACTCAAAATGCAGTGTAGAAACACAGACTAATTGAAACCACAAAACAATTCTACTAGAATAACAGCAAAGACAAGACTATAATATGAATATTAGCACTTTGTTCCTTCTTTATTATTAGAACTTCATCAGAAATGTCAGTTAAAATTCGCATAGTGAATTAAAGCTCAAGCAAAATGTCATGTGACCTTTTTTGACAAATAAGTGTAAAGAATCAATTTGTGAATGAACAATTACTTAAAATAATGTGGTTTTCAAAACCAATAAACATCCAGAATTAATTTATGAATGGAAGATACATTTAAAGTGTACACAAAACCTCTATTAAATTATAAGAAAATTAACTTATTCATTAATTGAATATTGTTCTAAGTAATTAATATTACAGTCTTGTCCTTGCTGTCAGAATGAATATAGTCCACATGAAGTTTAGACTACATCCTCAGTGTCTCTGTCTAATGTATTCATTACTTAGACCCTAATGTTACACACAAAGGAATTCTTGTAGAAGTGCAGAAATATATCAGCAAAACTGAAGAAATATGTTGATCTCTTGAGTTTCTGTAACTGAAAGTAAAAAGTTATAATTCTCTCCAGAATAATTGCACAACAAAAGATCATGGGACGGAAGGACCTGAGGTATCAAGAGATGCTATAAAATCCCTCGAGGAAACCTCTGCCTTGGGATCTGACTGTTCAAGTCCTCTTATTTCTAAACAAATCAGACAGTACTGTGAACACTAGAAACAGTGATCTCAATCTGCTTATAATCAAATCACAGTGGGCAGACAGATTCATCACACAGTGGCTACCTCTTTTCTGCAACAAACTTTCTCTCCAGATCAAGCAATGCGACACATGATTTTCCTTTAAGAAGGAATTAGACAGTTGGATGTGTATTCATAGATTCATCACATGGTGGCCTATCACTCCTTGAAATATGAGGTGGGTCTAAGGGTAGATGCTAGTAAGGCATGAATGGTCACATGGTCCACTTACCTTGTACATTCTACACTATGAGTTTTTGATCCCTGGAAGTCTGTTGCTGACAGGAACTGTAGAAAACGAAGCTTGGATCCATATACAGGTATGCATTTAATGTCTGGGATAGGTTTTATCCCATAGAATGTTAAGCAGCATGGAAGTTAAGTTAACACCATATTCTTTACATTGTGCTTTGCTTAATGTCCTTCTGCACATTTATGTCTGCTAAGTACAGTATGGACATAAATGAAGTCAGACGTTGTGCAGAAGGATGTTAAACAGTGCATACTGTATTTAGTTTATTCTGCAAGTGATGAGCTAAGAAGCCTGGAAATGGACAGTATGTTACATTTTTAGACATCACTAGGGAAGAGGTTTTAAATGTATTTAATTCTGTTACTGCCTTGGAAGAGGAAAATAACTGAATAGCAGCACCTAAAGAAAATTTCAGATTTTTGTGTGCCCAATAAGATTCTTTCCATTTATATAGCATGTTTATAGAAAAGCAGTGTGACCTACAGAGAGTATAGGTTCTTATTGGATCAGAAGTAGAAACAAATATTATGAATGTACAGAGCAGCATTTTTTTAAATTTTACTTGCTGATTGGAGAAGCAACCAGAAAGACACATTTTTAACCTTTGCCTAGGGAATGCTAATGTTGCAAACAATTCTAAAACTGTAATAGTTTACAATTTACTAGATTACGTGATATATTAAAAAGAGTTTGTGGTACAAAAATGAGGAAACAAGGAGGGAACACTTGAGATAAACAGATCTGATCTCATCAAAAGTCTATATTTAAACAGCAGGGGGGCCAAAAATGCACAGTTAAATGAACTGACAAGATGTGTGCATGTGTGTGTGTGTGTGTGTGTGTGTGTGTGTGTGTGTGTGTGTGTGTGTGTGTGTGTGTGTGTGTGTGTGTGTGTGTGTGCATGCGTGCATGTGTGTGTGTGTGTGTGTGTGTGTGTGTGTGTGTGTGTGTGTGTGTGTGTGTGTGTGTGTGTGTGTGTGTGTGTGTGTGTGGCAAGAATGAGAAACAAACAGATCTGCTGCAAAAGTAGGGACAGGAAGTATTAAGACTTTTTCCATGCAGTGTATTGAAAATGGAGACGAGTCATGACTGAGTAAAAACCAGGCTTCTTCTTCTTGTGAGAAGAAGCACTGTCTTGTGTCTAATCAATTCAGCAGAATCTTTATTAAAAGGAACAGTTTAACAAGTTTAAAAGTGAAAATGAACTAGGCAATTTGCATAGATTCTGTCCGGACACTTTAAGTTTCTGTCACAGCTTAATCAATTTCCTCAAAGGGAAAAACTTGGATTCAAAGGAAAAGTAAAGCTACAGAGAGGAATACTCCGTTAACAGCTAATTAAAACATCTGTGAATTGAACACTGCGCTGTCACACCTGATATAAAGCTACAGAGAGGAATACTGCATTACCAGCTAATTAAAATATCTGTGAATTGAATACTGTGCTGTCAGACTTGATATAAAGCTACAGAGAGGAATACTCCATTAACAGCTAATTAAAACATCGGTGAATTGAACACTGCACTGTCACACCTGATATAAAGCTACAGAGTGGAATACTCTGTTAACAGCTAATTAAAACATCTGTGAATTCAACACTGCACTGTCACACCTGATATAAAGCTACAGAGAGGAATACTCCATTAACAGCTAATTAAAAAAATCTGTGAATTGAACACTGCACTGTCACACCTGATATAAAGCTACAGAGTGGAATACTCCGTTAACAGCTAATTAAAACATCTGTGAATTGAACACTGCACTGTCACACCTGATATAAAGCTACAGAGAGGAATACTCCATTAACAGCTAATTAAAACGTCTGTGAATTGAACACTGCACTGTCACACCTGATACAAAGCTACAGAGAGGAATACTGCATTACCAGCTAATTAAAACATCTGTGAATTGAACACTGTACTGTCACACCTGATATAAAGCTAGAGACAGGAATACTGCATTACCAGCTAATTAAAACATCTGTCAATTGAACACTGCACTGTCACACCTGATATAAAGCTACAGAGAGGAATACTGCATTACTAGCTAACTAAAATATCTGTGAATTGAACACTGCACTGTCACACCTGATATAAAGCTACAGAGAGGAATACTGCATTACTAGCTAACTAAAATATCTGTGAATTGAACACTGCACTGTCACACCTGATATAAAGCTACAGAGAGAAATACTGCATTACTAGCTAACTAAAATATCTGTGAATTGAACACTGTGCTGTCAGACCTGATATAAAGCCACAGAGAGGAATACTCCGTTAACAGCTAATTAAAACGTCTGTGAATTGAACACAGTGCAGTCACAACTAATATAAAGCTACAGAGAGGAATACTCCGCTAACAGCTAATTAAAATGTCTGTGAATTGAACACTGCACTGTCACACCTGATATAAAGCTACAGAGAGGAATACTCCATTAACAGCTAATTAAAATGTCTGTGAATTGAACACTACACTGTCACACCTGATATAAAGCTGCAGAGAGGAATACTGCATTACCAGCTAATTAAAACATCTGTCAATTGAACACTGTGCTGTCACACCTGATATAAAGCTACAGAGAGGAATACTCCGTTAACAGCTAATTAAAACGTCTGTGAATTGAACACTGCGCTGTCACATCTGTTATAAAGCTACAGAGAGGAATACTGCATTACCAGCTAATTAAAATATCTGTGAATTGAATACTGTGCTGTCAGACTTGATATAAAGCTACAGAGAGGAATACTCCATTAACAGCTAATTAAAACATCTGTGAATTGAACACTGCACTGTCACACCTGATATAAAGCTGCAGAGTGGAATACTCTGTTAACAGCTAATTAAAACATCTGTGAATTGAACACTGCACTGTCACACCTGACATAAAGCTACAGAGAGGAATACTCCATTAACAGCTAATTAAAAAATCTGTGAATTGAACACTGCACTGTCACACCTGATATAAAGCTACAGAGTGGTATACTCCGTTAACAGCTAATTAAAACATCTGTGAATTGAACACTGCACTGTCACACCTGATATAAAGCTACAGAGAGGAATACTCCGTTAACAGCTAATTAAAACGTCTGTGAATTGAACACTGCACTGTCACACCTGATACAAAGCTATAGAGAGGAATACTGCATTACCAGCTAATTAAAACATCTGTGAATTGAACACTGCACTGTCACACCTGATATAAAGCTAGAGAGAGGAATACTGCATTACCAGCTAATTAAAACATCTGTCAATTGAACACTGCACTGTCACACCTGATATAAAGCTACAGAGAGGAATACTGCATTACCAGCTAATTAAAATATCTGTGAATTGAACACTGTGCTGTCAGACCTGATATAAAGCTACCAAGAGGAATACTGCATTACTAGCTAACTAAAATATCTGTGAATTGAATACTGTGCTGTCAGACCTGATATAAAGCCACAGAGAGGAATACTCCGTTAACAGCTAATTAAAACGTCTGTGAATTGAACACAGTGCAGTCACAACTAATATAAAGCTACAGAGAGGAATACTCCGCTAACGGCTAATTAAAACGTCTGTGAATTGAACACTGCACTGTCACACCTGATATAAAGCTACAGAGAGGAATACTCCATTAACAGCTAATTAAAACATCTGTGAATTGAACACTACACTGTCACACCTGATATAAAGCTGCAGAGAGGAATACTGCATTACCAGCTAATTAAAATATCTGTCAATTGAACACTGTGCTGTCACACCTGATATAAAGCTACAGAGAGGAATGCTGCATTACCAGCTAATTAAAATATCTGTGAATTGAACACTGTACTGTCACACCTGATATAAAGCTACAGAGAGGAATACTGAATTACCAGCTAATTCAAACATCTGTCAATTGAACACTGCACTGTCATACCTGATATAAAGCTACAGAGAGGAATACTGCATTACTAGCTAATTAAAATATCTGTGAATTGAACACTGTGCTGTCAGACCTGATATAAAGCCACAGAGAGGAATACTCCATTAACAGCTAATTAAAATGTCTGTGAATTGAACACTGTGCAGTCACAACTAATATAAAGCTACAGAGAGGAATACTCCGTTAACAGCTAATTAAAACGTCTGTGAATTGAACACTGCACTGTCACACCTGATATAAAGCTACAGAGAGGAATACTCCGTTAACAGCTAATTAAAACGTCTGGGAATTGAACACTGCACTGTCACACCTGATATAAAGCTACAGAGAGGAATACTGCATTACCAGCTAATTAAAACATCTGTCAATTGAACACTGTGCTGTCACACCTGATATAAAGCTACAGAGAGGAATGCTGCATTACCAGCTAATTAAAATATCTGTGAATTGAACACTGTGCTGTCACACCTGATATAAAGCTACAGAGAGGAATACTGCATTACCAGCTAATTAAAACATCTGTCAATTGAACACTGCACTGTCATACCTGATATAAAGCTACTGAGAGGAATACTGCATTACCAGCTAATTAAAATATCTGTGAATTGAACATTGTGCTGTCAGACCTGATATAAAACTACAGAGAGGAATACTCCGTTAACAGCAAATTAAAATGTCTGTGAATTGAACACCGTGCTGTCACACCTGATATAAAGCTACAGCGAGGAATACTGGATTACCAGCTAATTAAAATATCTGTGAATTGAACATTGTGCTGTCAGACCTGATATAAAGCTGCAGAGAGGAATACTCTGTTAACAGCAAATTAAAATGTCTGTGAATTGAACTCTGCACTGTCACACCTGAAATAAAGCTACAGAGAGGAATACTCCATTAAAAGCTAATTAAAACATCTGTGAATTGAACACTGTGCTGTCAGACCTGATATAAAGCTACAGAGAGGAATACTCTGTTAACAGCAAATTAAAATGTCTGTGAATTGAACACTGCACTGTCACACCTGATATAAAGCTACAGAGAGGAATACTCCATTAACAGCTAATTAAAAAATCTGTGAATTGAACACTGCACTGTCACACCTGATATAAAGCTACAGAGTGGAATACTCCGTTAACAGCTAATTAAAACATCTGTGAATTGAACACTGCACTGTCACACCTGATATAAAGCTACAGAGAGGAATACTCTGTTAACAGCAAATTAAAATGTCTGTGAATTGAACACTGCACTGTCACACCTGATATAAAGCTATAGAGAGGAATACTGCATTACCAGCTAATTAAAACATCTGTGAATTGAACACTGCACTGTCACACCTGATATAAAGCTAGAGACAGGAATACTGCATTACCAGCTAATTAAAACATCTGTCAATTGAACACTGCACTGTCACACCTGATATAAAGCTACAGAGAGGAATACTGCATTACCAGCTAATTAAAATATCTGTGAATTGAACACTGTGCTGTCAGACCTGATATAAAGCTACCAAGAGGAATACTGCATTACTAGCTAACTAAAATATCTGTGAATTGAATACTGTGCTGTCAGACCTGATATAAAGCCACAGAGAGGAATACTCCGTTAACAGCTAATTAAAACGTCTGTGAATTGAACACAGTGCAGTCACAACTAATATAAAGCTACAGAGAGGAATACTCCGCTAACGGCTAATTAAAACGTCTGTGAATTGAACACTGCACTGTCACACCTGATATAAAGCTACAGAGAGGAATACTCCATTAACAGCTAATTAAAACGTCTGTGAATTGAACACTACACTGTCACACCTGATATAAAGCTGCAGAGAGGAATACTGCATTACCAGCTAATTAAAATATCTGTCAATTGAACACTGTGCTGTCACACCTGATATAAAGCTACAGAGAGGAATGCTGCATTACCAGCTAATTAAAATATCTGTGAATTGAACACTGTACTGTCACACCTGATATAAAGCTACAGAGAGGAATACTGAATTACCAGCTAATTCAAACATCTGTCAATTGAACACTGCACTGTCATACCTGATATAAAGCTACAGAGAGGAATACTGCATTACTAGCTAATTAAAATATCTGTGAATTGAACACTGTGCTGTCAGACCTGATATAAAGCCACAGAGAGGAATACTCCATTAACAGCTAATTAAAATGTCTGTGAATTGAACACTGTGCAGTCACAACTAATATAAAGCTACAGAGAGGAATACTCCATTAACAGCTAATTAAAACGTCTGTGAATTGAACACTGCACTGTCACACCTGATATAAAGCTACAGAGAGGAATACTCCGTTAACAGCTAATTAAAACGTCTGGGAATTGAACACTGCACTGTCACACCTGATATAAAGCTACAGAGAGGAATACTGCATTACCAGCTAATTAAAACATCTGTCAATTGAACACTGTGCTGTCACACCTGATATAAAGCTACAGAGAGGAATGCTGCATTACCAGCTAATTAAAATATCTGTGAATTGAACACTGTGCTGTCACACCTGATATAAAGCTACAGAGAGGAATACTGCATTACCAGCTAATTAAAACATCTGTCAATTGAACACTGCACTGTCATACCTGATATAAAGCTACTGAGAGGAATACTGCATTACCAGCTAATTAAAATATCTGTGAATTGAACACTGTGCTGTCAGACCTGATATAAAACTACAGAGAGGAATACTCCGTTAACAGCAAATTAAAATGTCTGTGAATTGAACACCGTGCTGTCACACCTGATATAAAGCTACAGCGAGGAATACTGGATTACCAGCTAATTAAAATATCTGTGAATTGAACATTGTGCTGTCAGACCTGATATAAAGCTACAGAGAGGAATACTCTGTTAACAGCAAATTGAAATGTCTGTGAATTGAACTCTGCACTGTCACACCTGAAATAAAGCTACAGAGAGGAATACTCCATTAAAAGCTAATTAAAACATCTGTGAATTGAACACTGTGCTGTCAGACCTGATATAAAGCTACAGAGAGGAATACTCTGTTAACAGCAAATTAAAATGTCTGTGAATTGAACTCTGCACTGTCACACCTGATATAAAGCTACAGAGAGGAATACTAAATTAACAGCTAATTAAAATATCTGTGAATTGAACACTCTGCTGTCAGATCTGATATAAAGCTACAGAGAGGAATACTCCATTAAAAGCTAATTAAAACATCTGTGAATTGAACACTGCGCTGTCACACCTGATATAAAGCTACAGAGAGGAATACTGCATTAACAGGTAATTAAAATATCTGTGAATTGAACACTGTGGTTTCAGACCTGATATAAAGCTACAGAAAGGAATACTGCATTAACAGCTAATTAAAACATCTGTGAATTGAACACTGTGCTGTCAGACCAGATATAAAGCTACAGAGAGGAATACTCCATTAACAGCTAATTAAAACGTCTATGAATTGAACACTGTGCTGTCACACCTGATATAAAGCTACAGAGAGGAATACTGCATTACCAGCTAATAAAAACGTCTGTGAATTGAACACTGCACTGTCACACCTGATATAAAGCTACAGAGAGGAATACTGCATTACCAGCTAATTAAAATGTCTGTCAATTGAACACTGCACTGTCACACCTGATATAAAGCTACAGAGTGGAATACTGCATTACCAGCTAATTAAAATGTCTGTGAATTGAACACTGTGCTGTCACACCTGATATAAAGCTACAGAGAGGAATACTGCATTACCAGCTAATTAAAACGTCTGTGAATTGAACACTGCACTGTCACACCTGATATAAAGCTACAGAGAGGAATACTGCATTACCAGCTAATTAAAACATCTGTCAATTGAACACTGCACTGTCACACCTGATATAAAGCTACAGAGAGGAATACTGCATTACCAGCTAATTAAAATGTCTGTGAATTGAACACTGTGCTGTCACACCTGATATAAAGCTACAGAGAGGAATACTGCATTACCAGCTAATTAAAACGTCTGTGAATTGAACACTGCACTGTCACACCTGATATAAAGCTACAGAGAGGAATACTGCATTACCAGCTAATTAAAACATCTGTCAATTGAACACTGCACTGTCACACCTGATATAAAGCTACAGAGAGGAATACTGCATTACCAGCTAACTAAAATATCTGTGAATTGAACACTGTGCTGTCAGACATGATATAAAGCCACAGAGAGGAATACTCCGTTAACAGCTAATTAAAACGTCTGTGAATTGAACACTGTGCAGTCACAACCCGGAATTAATGGACATGCTGCACCTCAGAAAATCCAAATCCCATCGAGCTACGCGCTCGAGAGACTTGAACCTCAGCACTGAAATAAATAGGACATGCTGGAGGGACAGATTCATAACCCAGAGGCTCCCTTCAATCTGGAATAAAATCCCAGTCCAGGTTAGGCAGAGTCCCTCATTGACTCTCTTCAAGAGGAATCTTGATGAGTGGATGGGAGATCGTAGGTTTACCCCGGGTATCACTTCTGTGTCACTGTTAGATAGAGGCACAGTATACTAACCTCAAAAAAGGGCATAGCAAAATAAATTTAAAATGGGTGGCGAAAGTCAAACACATTCTGGCTAGGCTTATAAATGCCCTAGGGCAGATAGCCTAGTATGAACCTATGAACCTATGAACCTATGAACAACTAATATAAAGCTACAGAGAGGAATACTCCGTTAACAGCTAATTAAAACGTCTGTGAATTGAACACTGCACTGTCACACCTGATATAAAGCTACAGAGAGGAATACTCCGTTAACAGCTAATTAAAACGTCTGTGAATTGAACACTGTGCAGTCACAACTAATATAAAGCTACAGAGAGGAATACTCCGTTAACAGCTAATTAAAACATCTGTAAATTGAACACTGCACTGTCACACCTGATATAAAGCTACAGAGTGGAATACTCTGTTAACAGCTAATTAAAACATCTGTGAATTGAACACTGCACTGTCACACCTGATATAAAGCTACAGAGAGGAATACTCCATTAACAGCTAATTAAAAAATCTGTGAATTGAACACTGCACTGTCACACCTGATATAAAGCTACAGAGTGGAATACTCTGTTAACAGCTAATTAAAACATCTGTGAATTGAACACTGCACTGTCACACCTGATATAAAGCTACAGAGAAGAATACTCCGTTAACAGCTAATTAAAACGTCTGTGAATTGAACACTGCACTGTCACACCTGATACAAAGCTATAGAGAGGAATACTGCATTACCAGCTAATTAAAACATCTGTGAATTGAACACTGCACTGTCACACCTGATATAAAGCTAGAGACAGGAATACTGCATTACCAGCTAATTAAAACATCTGTCAATTGAACACTGCACTGTCACACCTGATATAAAGCTACAGAGAGGAATACTGCATTACCAGCTAATTAAAATATCTGTGAATTGAACATTGTGCTGTCAGACCTGATATAAAGCTACACAGAGGAATACTGCATTACCAGCTAATTAAAACATCTGTCAATTGAACACTGCACTGTCACTCCTGATATAAAGCTACAGAGAGGAATACTGCATTACTAGCTAACTAAAACATCTGTGAATTGAACACTGTGCTGTCAGACCTGATATATAGCCACAGAGAGGAATACTCCGTTAACAGCTAATTAAAACGTCTGTGAATTGAACACTGTGCAGTCACAACTAATATAAAGCTACAGAGAGGCATACTCCGTTAACAGCTAATTAAAACGTCTGTGAATTGAACACTGCACTGTCACACCTGATATAAAGCTACAGAGAGGAATACTCCGTTAACAGCTAATTAAAACATCTGTGAATTGAACACTGTGCAGTCACAACTAATATAAAGCTACAGAGAGGAATACTCCGTTAACAGCTAATTAAAACATCTGTGAACTGAACACTGCACTGTCACACCTGATATAAAGCTACAGAGTGGAATACTCTGTTAACAGCTAATTAAAACATCTGTGAATTGAACACTGCACTGTCACACCTGATATAAAGCTACAGAGAGGAATACTCCTTTAACAGCTAATTAAAAAATCTGTGAATTGAACACTGCACTGTCACACCTGATATAAAGCTACAGAGTGGAATACTCCGTTAACAGCTAATTAAAACATCTGTGAATTGAACACTGCACTGTCACACCTGATCTAAAGCTACAGAGAGGAATATTCCGTTAACAGCTAATTAAAACATCTGTGAATTGAACACTGCACTGTCACACCTGATACAAAGCTATAGAGAGGAATACTGCATTACCAGCTAATTTAAACATCTGTGAATTGAACACTGCACTGTCACACCTGATATAAAGCTAGAGACAGGAATACTGCATTACCAGCTAATTAAAACATCTGTCAATTGAACACTGCACTGTCACACCTGATATAAAGCTACAGAGAGGAATACTGCATTACCAGCTAATTAAAATATCTGTGAATTGAACACTGTGCTGTCAGACCTGATATAAAGCCACAGAGAGGAATACTCTGTTAACAGCTAATTAAAACATCTGTGAATTGAACACTGTGCAGTCACAACTAATATAAAGCTACGGAGAGGAATACTCCGTTAACAGCTAATTAAAACGTCTGTGAATTGAACACTGCACTGTCACACCTGATATAAAGCTACAGAGAGGAATACTCCGTTAACAGCTAATTAAAACGTCTGTGAATTGAACACTACACTGTCACACCTGATATAAAGCTGCAGAAAGGAATACTGCATTACCAGCTAATTAAAACATCTGTCAATTGAACACTGTGCTGTCACACCTGATATAAAGCTACAGAGAGGAATGCTGCATTACCAGCTAATTAAAATATCTGTGAATTGAACACTGTGCTGTCACACCTGATATAAAGCTACAGAGAGGAATACTGAATTACCAGCTAATTAAAACATCTGTCAATTGAACACTGCACTTTCATAACCAATATAAAGCTACAGAGAGGAATACTGCATTACTAGCTAATTAAAATATCTGTGAATTGAACACTGTGCTGTCAGACCTGATATAAAGCCACAGAGAGGAATACTCCGTTAACAGCTAATTAAAACATCTGTCAATTGAACACTGTGCTGTCACACCTGATATAAAGCTACAGAGAGGAATGCTGCATTACCAGCTAATTAAAATATCTGTGAATTGAACACTGTGCTGTCACACCTGATATAAAGCTACAGAGAGGAATACTGCATTACCAGCTAATTAAAACATCTGTCAATTGAACACTGCACTGTCATACCTGATATAAAGCTACAGAGAGGAAGACTGCATTACTAGCTAATTAAAATATCTGTGAATTGAACACTGTGCTGTCAGACCTGATATAAAACTACAGAGAGGAATACTCCGTTAACAACTAATTAAAACGTCTGTGAATTGAACACCGTGCTGTCACACCTGATATAAAGCTACAGCGAGGAATACTGGATTACCAGCTAATTAAAATATTTGTGAATTGAACATTGTGCTGTCAGACCTGATATAAAGCTACAGAGAGGAATACTCCATTAAAAGCTAATTAAAACATCTGTGAATTGAACACTGTGCTGTCAGACCTGATATAAAGCTACAGAGAGGAATACTCCGTTAACAGCAAATTAAAATGTCTGTGATATGAACACTGCGCTGTCACACCTGATATAAAGCTACAGAGAGGAATACTAAATTAACAGCTAATTAAAATATCTGTGAATTGAACACTGTGCTTTCAGACCTGATATAAAGCTACAGAGAGGAATACTGCATTAACAGCTAATTAAAACATCTGTGAATTGAACATTGTGCTGTCAGACCTGATATAAAGCTACAGAGAGGAATACTCCATTAACAGCTAATTAAAACGTCTGTGAATTGAACACTGTGCTGTCACACCTGATATAAAGCTACAGAGAGGAATACTGCATTACCAGCTAATTAAATCGTCTGTGAATTGAACACTGCACTGTCACACCTGATATAAAGCTACAGAGAGGAATACTGCATTACCAGCTAATTAAAATGTCTGTCAATTGAACACTGCACTGTCACACCTGATATAAAGCTACAGAGAGGAATACTGCATTACCAGCTAATTAAAACATCTGTCAATTGAATACTGCACTGTCACACCTGACATAAAGCTACAGAGAGGAATACTGCATTACCAGCTAATTAAAACATCTGTGAATTGAACACTGCACTGTCACACCTGATATAAAGCTTCAGAGAGGAATACTGCATTACCAGCTAATTAAAACATCTGTGAATTGAACACTGCACTGTCACACCTGATATAAACCTACAGAGAGGAATACCACATTACCAGCTAATTAAAACATCTGTGAATTGAAACACTGTGCTGTCTCACCTGATAGCACTGTTTTTCTTCTCATCTGCCCATAAAGGACAGTAGTGTAGTCACCACCCAACAAGCAGATACATGCACACACACACAAACACACACACACACACACACACACACACACACACACACACACACACACACACACACACACACACACACACACACACACACACACACACACACACACACACACATACACACACACACACTTCTGCATCATGGTAAACTTTTCTGAATTCTAACTGAAGAGTTTTCAAAAGAATATTCGCATTGCTCAATAGAAACAAGAAAATGAGATGTTTGTTGATAGAATACAATGTAAGTCATTTAAAGATGGCTGCCATTCTGTGAACACTGCTGAACTACATCAATGTATATACCATGAGGAAATCTAAACTTTAAATTGATACTAGGAACTTTTTAACACTCAATCTTTGATAAAACAACTACAAATTCATCTAACTACCTTATAGGAAGAATAAAATCCGAAAAATAATACATTATTCAACAGGATTATAATAGATTAGCTGGCTCTGACAAGGAAATCAAACAAAGGCACTGTGTGCTCTATCCACTTTATACTTCTGTACTGGACAAAGATGTCGAAAGAGGAAAAAAATATGGACACTAACACTACCAAAACAAAACTTTCAGAACTACGGTCACTGGAAAAAGATGTGATCTCTAAAAGGCAAAAAGTTACTAAACTACAAGAACAACAAAAGCCAGAGACTAAAACTAATCTAGATCAAGCACTAAATATGGAAGACATCAAAACTGCCTTATTCCCCATTCAAGAGGCTCTGAAAGAATTAACTAGCCAAATACAAATGTTTGGAAACTCTTGCAACCAGCTACTTGAAAGAATGGAAAAATCGGAAGCTCAGATTTCTGAAAATGAAGACAAACTAAATCTACTAGCAAAAAAAACAAGTATACATGATTCAGATATTCAGGCTATTCAAAGCAAAATCACTAACTTAGAAGCAGATCCAGGAGAAATAACATCATTATTAGAGGAATTCCAGAATCGGTGCAATATAATGACTTAATCCCATCTATAACACAAATATTTACAGTGATCTTAAATGACTCTGACATGGTAAAGCAAATCCTTATTGAAAGGGCACACAGAGCTTTGAGAGAACAACAAGCTTCTAATACTCCAAGATGTGTATATGTTAAAATACTCAACTACCAGGATGTTAACAGAATACTGGTAACTGTTAAAAAAAGTGGTGGAAGTATCATATGGAAAAACAACAAAATCTCTCTGGCTCAAGATTTACTTGTGCAAATCTGACAAGCAAGACAGTCCTTATCTCCTTACTGCAGATTTCTCATTGATAAACATGTTAAATTTCAAATGAAATATCCTAACTCATTAACATTCACAGTAGATGGGATTAAATATTCTGTTTCTGCAAAAAAATAAAGCAAAAATTACTTTTATGAAGGTTTTTAAAAGTGTATCTGCTTCTGAGACTTTAACTGTATTTCCGTTGGGACTATCAGGCTGCCTGAGGTCGGATTTGCTGATTACTGTGGCTCGAGGTCTGGGTAATCCTTTGTCTTCTTTTGAAATGCTTTAGGCCTCTTCTGGATTAATAGGATTGCTGTTTTTTGCTGTTTTTGGCTACCTGCGATCGTTTTCTGAAGTTTTATGGCTTCCACGAGCTGTCTGCATTGACGAGAAGACAGGAAATGCCTTTAGGATTGTCGAGGGGGCAGATTTCGATGTGGCGCTTCCGGAAGTCCGTCTGTAACAGCGGTCCCCCATCGCGAGTATTCTGCATGGTTTCTAGGCTTAGAAACCTGACAGGACTGGTTTTTAACCTTTTAAGGACATTGGAACATGAAGTAATGTACTGTTTTGTTAATTAAAGCACATAGGAACATTTTTAAACACTGGTTAGTTAGTTACTAATATAAACCCTGTCATATATGGTAGATTAAAAGGCTGTATGCAGTACTGTTAAATATAGAGGTTTTAGTACATTTTGCAAATTTATAATATATAATTTAACCTTTATACTTTTACTCAGGGGTGATAGCTATATATTACATTATTTGCATATTAGTTTATATGAATAGAAAATAGCAATAGTTTATAATGTATAAATAAGGAAAATGTTTATTTAAGGGTATGTGTGTATTTATATAAGGTTATAACTTAGCTTTTTTTTATAATAGAAGGAAAACTTGTCCATTTGTTAAACTCGTATTTTTTCAAATGTTATTTTACGAGAATATTGGTGAGGTTTAGTATGTATATATAGCTTGCTAATCATAATTACTAAAGTTTTGTTACAGTAATTTATATCTTTAATATGATTTCTTTTTTGAATAACAACTAATCCAAGATGTAGACAACAGTAGTGTTTGTTAGGGAATGTTTAGAATAGACTTTGTAATAGTTAGGTTAGTTAATATAGGTCTTTACTATAGGATGTGTTTAAGGTTTTCTAAATTAAGATTTTTTTGTTTCTGTGTTTCTTTGACCCTTTCAGTCTTCTATGTTATGCAAGACCTATGTATGTCCTGGTCCGGGGTTAGAGTGGATAGGCACTGGTATAGGACGGGCTGTCAAGAATGCTTCCAAATTATGTATGTTTTTCAAGCTATTTTACCTTTCCTTTTTGTTTTCCTTTTTAAACTTTTACTTTATAACAAATATTTGAATGTGGGAGGTGGACTCATGGAACGTTAAAGGACTCCAGAGCTTAAAGAAGAGGAAGATAATTTTACACTTATTGTTGCAGGCTAGGGTGATGTTTATATTACTTCAAGAAATGCATTTAACTAATGATCAATGGGTTGATATCCAAAAAGAAAATGGATTAGAGAAGTAATAGCCTCAGAAGGTAAAACTAACAGTGCTGGGGTAGCTATAATTATTAAAAATAATTATAAGGGAAAGATTTTAGACTCTAAGGCAGATAAAGATGGAAGATGGTGTTATGTTGTTCTTTCAGCTACCCAGTTTGATAAACCTATTTTATTGTTAAATGTTTATGCACCCTGTAATGACCAACATCTATTCATAACATCGTTATATCCAATTTTGACGCAATATGATAAATATTATATAATTATTGGAGGAGACTGGAATTCTTGTCAGAATCTGAAGTTGGATAGTTCTTGTCCACAAAGAGCATTTAATAAACAAGTGGTATCAGTATTAAGTGATGTTAAGGAAGACTTTCAACTATATGATCCTACTCAGTATTTAAATACTGGTAATAGTATAAATAATTATACCTTTTATTCCACGTGTCATAAAATGTGGTCCAAAATACATTTTTTTTTGATTTTAAGAATAATGGATAACCTGGGACCCTTAGTTGTTACACATGCACGTTACTTGTCAGATCATTCAAAAATTTCATTAAGTTTTGCTAAAGATCCAATGGAGACCCAATGGCAAAGAGGTTTTAACTGGTCTCTTAACCCAAATTTGTTGAATAAGGAGGAAATACTGCATGAAATTATAGGACATCTTAAAGAGTTATTAGATAGATTATAGAAACAACAAGGTGTACCTGACATTGATTGGGCGACAGTCAAAGCACAAATAAGAGGGATCTTTTCGCAAAAAGTTTCATACTATAAAAAATACAAAATAGAGATATTCAAAAATTGGAAGCTAAAATTAAGACACTTGATCAAGAATTGATTCAAAATTTTAACACTCAAACAGAGGTGGAATTACTTAAATGTCAAAAAGATCTCTTCTTAATACAAAATAGCAACTTGACATTTCAGGAACATAGGATATTAGTGAGGTATGCCAATCATGTGCAAACACCATCAAGAGCATTAGCTAGGATAATTAATCAGTCGAGAACAGCAGTACAAATTTCGGAAATACATTTTAGAAATACAACTTATTTCAAAACCGAAGATATCATAAATGTTTTTGAGCAGATATATACTAGTATATATGATGAGCACAGTGATTTATCCCCCTATAGAACTAGCAAGGAATTTTTACAAAATATTAAATTTCCAAGAATAGAGGACAGTATTCAAAGAGATTTGATTAAACCGATATCTGAAGAAGAAGTGATATATACAATTCAATATATGAAATCTCATAAGTCACCAGGTCCTGATGGTATGATGGTGGAATTCTATAAGTAATTTGACAATATCTTTGTCAAAATACTCTCACATGTATTTAATTATATAATGAAGAACAAAATTAATGATCCCCATCTCAATGCTTCAAAAACTATTTTTATACCTAAACCTAATTCTGATGCTCAAAACCCTGACAATTATAGACCAATTTCATTAATGAATGTAGATATGAAAATTTTAACCTCTATTATAGCTAATAGATTAAAAAAAGTTATGCATCATATCATATCTAGGGAACAGGCTGGTTTTATGGCAAATAGACAAACTAGTGATAATACACTTACATTACATACTTTAATAGCTTATGCTAAACAGAAGAACCTTAACATGTATGTGCTTATAGTTGATGCACAGAAAGCTTTTGACAGGGTTGATATAGACTTTTTGTTTGAAATTTTACCATATTTTAATATATCTCATGAGTTTGTTGAAGTCTTAAAAATTCTATATAGTAATCCTTACACCACATTGTATATAAATATAAATTTTTCTAAAAGAATACCAATCAAAAATGGAACACGTCAGGGTTGTCCTCTGTCGCCTTTATTATTTAATATATACATTGAACCGTTATTCCTATACATTAAACAGAATATATACCACAATGCCCCACTAGTTTATGGAACAAAAATATCAATAGCAGCGTCCGCAGACGACCTGAATATGTATTGTACAACTCCAGTCTCAGACATTAAAAAGTTACTAAAAGCGATAGAGAATTTTTCAGAAGTTTCCAACTATAAAATTAATCTAAAAAAAAAAACTAGTATTTTCCCATTGAGAACTCCCAAACCCTTTTCACTGTTGCCTCTGATGGGACAAATAATGTGTAGAGATAATATTAAATACTTGGGTATTGGCTTCACTATGGATGATAAGGATTTTTATGTTACCAATATTAAAAAAGTTTGGGATCAAATAGTATCTGATTTGGGGAGATGGAAGAATCTATGACTACCAGTATTATCAAAGGTATCAGTTATCAAAATTAATATATTACCACGATTATTATATATTTTCAGATCTGCTCAGGTAGTAATTTCAAAAACATTTTTTAAACAAATTCACAAAGAATTAGCTAAATTTATTTGGGAGCCGAAGAAAACAAGGATCTCATATGAAAAATTAATGACTCCAAAACATAGAGGTCGATTGGAGTTACCAAATGTTGAAACTTACTATTTTATAGTAAATTCAAACAGGCTTCTAAGAATCGCTAATTATAATATAACTAGCACTAAATGGATTCCTACCTGGGTAGTTATGAACTATAAATATATTTTACATTTGATAATACTCAACCCAAACAAAACTAAACTACTCATCTTCCAACCCACCAAACATACTCAAAACAACTCTCACTTTAACATCACAGCAAAAGACAACACCACTATATACCCAACTGATCACACCAAATTGCTAGGAGTGGAAATAGACAATAAACTAAAATTTGACATTCACATATCCATGACCATAAAAAAAGTCCACAAAAAACTAGGAGCATTGTACAGAAATAAACAATTTCTCACCAAAGCAGCAAGGATTTCAATAGCAAATTCCCACCTTATCTCCACCCTACTTTATGCCTCTCCAGTATATACCAACCTAAGGCAATGTGATCTAAACAAGCTAGAGACCTGCTACAACAAAATCGCAAAATTCGCCACAGGGGCATCCTACCGTAGTCACCACTGTCTCTCACTTGCTGAACTGGGCTGGCTTGAACTCCCTCACCTCCTTCAGTGGTATCAACTCTCACTCGCCCACAAACTAGTAAACCATCCACTATATGTCCCATCCCTCCAGAATCTACTCCAACCCTATCGCACCACCAGACCACTAAGATCCAGCAACAAAATCACTTGCAGATCACTAAAGCCAATAACTCTGCTGGTGAAGCACTATTCTCTTGCGCCATAGCCAAATTATGGAACTCACTCCCACCCACAATTACCTCCGTACCATCATGCACCAACTTCAAAACTTTATTAAAAGCACACCTAAAAACATGCTGGCTATGCCCTTGCAACTCCCACTCTAATATCATCCACCCCATCCAACTACTACCTTTCTTTCACTTCCACTAACTACCTTGATGATAGCAAGCTCAGATGCTCATAAGCCTACTTATTATACAGCAGGAACTTCTCATTGTTACATTTGTTAATACCTGTTATGTACTTCACAGATAAAGATTCTAGTTGTCTACTGATGTACTATGTTCTTCATCTGTAAATATGTTGTAAGTAATTTTTATGTTAAATTGTTAATCACTATGTAATCCAATGTAACTACTGTCTGTTTATTTTACTGTGGAGCTTTTCTCCCCGGGCCTCCGCTGAAAATGGACCCATGTCCAGTCGGACACTCCCGGTCAACAAATTTAAATAAATAAATAAATAAATATTAATCCTAAAGCAATACCCTTTTTAGGTAAAGAAACTTTGAAACTATATGGGTTAACGGATCACATTAAACTATACGTAACGTCCCTACAAACCTTATTTCAATCATTAGATCTTGCTCAATATATGATGGCTTATCAACCCTTTCATAGAAACCTTAACCTGAGACTAAATAATAAATTAATTGATCTTAAAGAATTCCCCTTAATAATCAATTTAACTTTAATAGATATTTATGCACTTCTTAAACTCTCGGCTAATCAGATAAGAAAATAATTAAATTTACCTAAAAATTATCTCGTTATTGTAAGACAAGTTAGGGAACTTTCTATAAGTTACTTTAAAAATTTTAAACCCAGAGAAGAGAATATAATTAAATGCTCGAATTTGTGGCAAGCTCTCCAACAAGATATTAAATTTATAACAGCAGCAAATAAGTTAATAAAGGAGTTTAAATTCCAAGATAAAGTTCTTGTGTCAAAATATTGGAAAGAGAAAAATGCCAGAGATAGAAGACAGTCATATGAAAAAAGCAATCGACTTGACTATAAAATCTATTTGTCTTCAAAAACTGATGTATACTCAGTTGATGATATGGAATAATACGTATTATACACGCCTTAGCCTGCATAAATTTAATTCCAAAAATTCACCAGTTTGTCCATACTGCAAGGATCAATCTACTGATCTTCTTCATATGTTCTGGAGTTGCAAATGCATATACAAACTTTGGAACTCACTTAAGATACAACTTCAGAAGATGGGTTACCAAAGTTCAACATTATCATGGGAATTCATGATTTTACATATTCCCCCAAAATAACTTTCTAAATCTCAATGTATTGTATTAATCAATATTTTCTTATTAATTAAGCTATACATAGCTACTAATTGGTTAGACCCATCCAAAACATCATGGAATAATTTTAGAGTATTAGCAATAAGGCATATAGTAGCTCACAAATTACTTTTGAACCAACATAATAAAAATATTAACAATCCAAAAATATGGGAACAAGAATTCAATATTGTATTAGCGTAACATCTTATATTTGAATTTAGCAAGAATTTCTACACTTTCTGTAACAGCAACTTTTCATTACTCGAATTGATCTTAACTACTTTTATACTCTTTGTGTATAATTCAATATGTTACTTGGAAGCATTTATGTAAATATTGTATATATGTTATGGAGTTAGTGTTAGTTACATTAGTTGGTAGTTTTTTCTTAATTTTCTGTATTGTTTTAATTTTGTATGGAATATAAGAAAACAATAAAAAATATTATTGAAAAAAAAGAATACAATGTAAGTGATAAGAGTTAATGCAGTGTTTTACCAAATGCTTATTAGCCCACAAATAATTAAACTACAGTCAAAAACTACACTCTCACTATATTGAATTTTGGGATGCATTATTTGATCATATCCTACATTAATGTAAACACTGTTTCCTCACTTATGAGCAAATGGCACATTTGCATATAGTTATTTGCTATGTATGCTATTATTTAGATATATTTTTAAATAATTGTGTTTTTTCTTACTGTGTTGTTGTTATTATTGTATGTACTAAGTTCTGATTTACAAAACTTAATAAAGTGGTTTTCAAAAAAAAAAAGAGTTAATACAGTGTTTGAAAATGTAGCTAAAATTTTGGGCCATGAATGTGAGCTAGACTACTAGAGAGAAATAACGAGTTACTAAATGTTGAATTTTAAATACAAACAGGAAAACATAATATGATTTCTTATAAATACCTTATAATAGGTTCATAGGTAGGTACTAGGCTATCTGCCCTGGGGCCTATATAAGCCTAGCCAAAAGATTCCCTGACCTTCGCTACTCAAGAAAAATATTTTCCTGTGCCCCTGTAAAGCAGTACCACAGAAGTGATCCTTGGTGTGAATTTTCTATTTCCCATCCGCTCGTCAAGATTTTTCTTAAAGAGGGCCAATGAGGAGCTTTGCTTGACATGAATGGGTAGTTTGTTCCAGAGTTTGGGAAGTCTCTAGGACAGGAATCTATCCCTCCAGCATGTTCTGTTTATTGTGGTGACAAGGTTTTGGTCCCTGGAGCATGTGGTACGGAGAAATTGGGATTTCTTTAAGTGTAGCATGTTCAACAGCTCTGGGTTTGACATAGCTTTGTATGTTAGGCAGAGATCACCTCTGAGTAGGTGATATGCGATGGAGTAGAGCTGGAGTTTTTTGAGACGGTCTGCATAGGGCATCTGTTTGAGGTCAGTAATCCTCTTAGTGAGGTATTTCTGTGGTCTTTCCAATTGTTGTAGGTGTCTTGTGAGATACATGCCAAATGGGGCATTGTATTGTATAATGGGTCTGATGAGGGATGAGTAGAGAGGAACAATGACCTCCTTTTTTCTAGAGGAGAACCCTTTTGTGATGAGGTGTGCCATGTAGAAGGATTTCCTGACTACTGTGGCGATGTGGTTATCAAAGGAGAGACTATTGTCCATCTGTGTCCCGAGGTCTCTTATCACATTTTCAGTGTTTAGTGAGCTACCACCTATGTGGAAGTTCACGGGTACCGAGTTTTTCCCAAAGGGGATGACAATGCACTTCTTGGCATTCAGCTTGAGACCATGACTTTGACACCAAGCATCTGTCTCTGTGAGGCCCTTTTTTAGAATGTCTACATCATTAGGTGATTTTATTATGGCTCCCAATTTGCAGTCATCTGCAAACGTTGTTAGCCAAAGACCTTTTGTGTTGGCCTGCACTTCAGAGAAGTAGATGCCGAACAGGAGAGGACCCAGGACCGAACTCTGTGGTACTCCACTCATCACTGGTCTAAAGTCAGACATGGAGTTGGCTACTTTTACTGTGTGGGTTCTGTCAGTGAGCCAGTTGGCCACCCATCTTGTGACATAGGGATTTATGCCCAGTTTAGTGAGTTTATCTATAATTCCAGAGTGGGGGATAGTATTGAAAGCCTTGGCGAGGTCAAGATAGGCTGTGTGCAATACCTTACCCTCAACTACAGCACTACTGACTGCTTCAAAGAATTCAGTCAGGTTTAGTAGACATGATCTACCTTTTACAAACCCAAACTGAGTGGGGTCCAAAGTTTGGAGGTTATCTATGTCTTTGTTTATAAGCTCCAAGGTGATACATTCCATGGCCTTGTAGATCAGGCTCATCAGGCTAATGGGGCAGTAGTTTCCAGGGTCTGTGTTGGCACTGCCTTTGTGGAGTGGGATAACCATTGATGTGCGCCATTCAGTAGGCACATAGCCTGAGGTGATTGAACATGGTACTTAGGTGGGGTGCCAGTTCATTCTGTAGTTCATGCAGTACGCAGCCTGGGATATTGTCTGGTCCCATGGATGCTGTGTTCTTTGCTTTGGAGAGTGTGGTCTTTACTTGTTTATCCGTGATTATAGGGGTTTTGCATTCTTAAGCAGATCTGAGTGTTGCCATTGTTATTCTTGGCATAGTTGTAGAATGCTTTGTGGTTGTCTTTGGAATCAGTGGCAATTTTATTTTCATAACTGGCTTTGGAGGATTTTATGAGGGATCTCAGCTTCTTGCTGAGGCTGACCAGGGAGAACAGTTTCTTCCTTCTGTTGTAGAGTTTGTTTATGGCAGGAGCCACCAAACTGGCTTCCTTTTTTGGAGGATAACATCTTGGTTCTGTTTGGGATGGCATGATCCATGCACTTGTGCTTGTGGACGGGTATATGAAAACTGAATGTTTTATGTACGTTTCTAACATATTTAAGCCACAGAGTGGAATTTTTGGATCATATCCACTGACAAATATTTGAAATTAAAAACTTCAAACTTATCTTTCAAGTCATAGTAGACAGAACAGCAAATCCTTGTAATAATTTGGTATTTGTGCCTTGTGAGAAGCTAGAGATGGCAGCATATGTTTACAATTCTAAATCCAAGTAGTATATGTGGGCAAAATCAGCCACATTTATTTATTATTTGTTTACTGGGAAGGTTTGACTTGGAACTAAGCCAACTTTCAGCAGAGGCCCAGGGAGAAACGCTACAGATGCATGTCTTTATAATGTGGGAGGAAACCGGAGCACCTAGAGAAAACCTATATAAATGCAGTTAGGACATGCAGACTCTGCAGAGAAGGTACCCCAGCCAACAATCAGATCGGGGAACCTCTTGCTGTGAGGCAAGAATGCTACTTCTGCACCACTACACCATCCATTTCCAAAATAGTAGTCAATGAAATGTCAGGACCTACTAGAGTGAGTCCCGAAACATGGAGACTGAATGGCTGAGAAAATAAACTTATACATACCAAGTCTGGGATTCCATATCTTAGAACATTCCCTTTTCTCTAAGGTTTAGCAATCTCTCAGTTGGTGTATATAAGTTTGGGGGTGTGGGTGGCTTGCCCCACCTAGAATAAAAAGTTTAAAGCAGAAGAGGGATTTTAAAGATTTGCTCTCTCCTGTAGTTTTGGTCCTTTTTTTCTGCAAGGGCCATCCAAATCTCCATGGAGACATCACTGATATGAGCAGAGTTAAAGCACTATCTCTTCATGGTTATGCACAGTTGTTTACAGACTTAGAAAGTATGGAAAGAGAATATCACATACACATGCATGTCCACACACACACACACACACACGCACACGCACACGCACACGCACACACGCACGCACATGCACACATGCACACACGCGCACACACACACGCACACACACACACACACACACACACACACACACACACACACACACACACACACACACACACACACACACACACACACACACACACACACACACACACAAAAATGACAATTTTTTTGGCACCTAGACTGTTGTTCTGCTGTAGATATCAACTGTCGCTGCATGCTGAAGGTGCTCTTATGCTATGGAAACTTGTCAGCTGTTATGTCCTATGCAGGATATAACCCACAAAGCTAAGGCTACTGCAGTAGTGATCAAATGCTGAACATTACTGGCCACTGCAAACAGTTAAGGGTGTGATATCTACAATATCATACACTGTGTTTTTGCTGGTTTACACGATAAGCAGGATTTCTGACCAATAAAGTTAGTAACAAAGCATTAAATTATGTGTTTTTAATGTACATTTAAGAAGCTGTAGATCTTTAGACATCTGTTCTGTATTTTGTCAGCATGAGAGATTTTTCAAGAAAATGGTGCACAAGTAACTGAGGTTTTGAACTGCACTGTAAACATAAGTATTGATTTGATAGTTGATTTTAAAAGCCGTTATTGCATTTGCGGTCAAACCTGAGCATTGTAGCTCTCCGGGAGTGGTATAAAACCTGAGTGCTGTAGTGGTTTGTATGAGGACTAAATCCTCAGCAATGTAGCACACCAAGCTGGCAGGGTATAAACTGTAGCAACTGTTTGCTACATTTCTAGCAAGCAGTTTGCTAAAGTTTAAAATATTTTTTTATTAACACGAGCGCCATAGCACTCAGTGCAGAAAATGCTTGTTA
>NC_056726.1:1033786698-1033859198 GCF_019279795.1 Protopterus annectens | reverse complement strand
TACAAACAGACTATTTACAGAGACTACATAAGTAAGCAAGTTAAACAACTTCCACAGGTTACAGTTATATATATATCTGTATAGGAGTCAAAACTTTGACCACCTGACCACCTGATCACACAGATTTGAATATATACTGTCTTTAATCATTAAAATTAGAAAAAGAAAACAAAATCCCTACCCACCCCAACACCCCTTGCTAATTATATAACCTAAACCTGAGACCACAATAGAGTGGGGAAAGGGTAAATTCCCAGATCCCCACTATACCACAATCTCACACAGGAAAACGTTACATTTAATCAGCTATTTTTCAATCAGCTGCACCAACTTTTTTCCCCTATAAAATATTGCCATCTTGCTAGGTTGTAGGCAACCCATATATGTGTATATCAATATATATACATGGTTTACCTTCATATTGTCAGAAATGACAATATTGATTGCACTTTTTTGTGAACCAGAAGCGTGAATTTTAAACTGCGAAAGTCTCCATAGTTCGAAAATCAGCAAATCGAACAGCAGATTTGCTGTTTTTCAAACTAAAATGTTGAAGACACATCATAATGCAGGGGGGCAAGCCCCCCTGCACGCCCCCACACTCCCCTACTTTAATATACTAACTTTGAGATCGCACTCCAGTGGGGAAAAGGTTCATTTCCTGATCCCCACTATAGTGCAGTCCGCACCCAAAATGTTGAATCTGCAATGAGCGAATGCCAATGTGCATTCCCACATTTCACATTCAGACAATTTTTTTTCGAAGTATTGCCAATTTGGGAACCTCCTTTTGCCTGCAGTGGATTCACCCGAGTGCATAACGCACTTATGAATATATATATATATATAAATATATATATATATATATATATATATATATAGATAGATATATATATATATATATATATATATACACACACACACACATACACACACACACTGTTTATATATATATATATATATATATATATATATATATATATATATATAAATATATATATTTGTATAAATATATATATATATATATAGAGAGAGAGAGAGAGAGGAGTGTGGAGTTTGAAGTAATGAATTTTGTCAAAACTATGTTTGTTCAATGTCTGTTTAGTCAACAACATTTGTTTAAATAGGCAAATGGTTGGCTGGTGTGCAACAACACAATTCCTGTGTTTGGGGAATATGTACTTTCTCTGATATAGTGCAATCTCAGAGTTAGTATATACAATGTATAGGGGCATAGAAAAGAGAAGTTATTACTTTGGGCATGTGTAGTAGTGTGCAGATATTTGCCTTGTCAATGTTTTGTGGTCAAAATCTTGAACATTGACATTTGGAGATATAGATGAAATTGAGTAGACTATATACACACACACACACATATATATATATATATATATATATATATATGTATACAGAGAGAGAGAGAAATATATACATTTATATATGGATACATAGATAGAGATATAGATATATACAAAGATTAATCAGCTAGTCAGTTTATCAATGCGTTGAAGGTCAACAAAAAGATTGCTCTCTCAACATTGACTTGTCAATGCACATGCTCCAAGACATAACCTTCTAGCATGCAAAACTACAACAACATTTTTTGCAGGGGGGCAAGCTTATCTGCTCCTCCTCCACCTCCTGCCACTTAAATAGACCAGCTTTGAGATTGCACAAAACCAGAGAAAGGGCAAACTTCCTAACCAATGATGACAGGCTTTGCTATCAACCAACAAAGTGACTGTGTCTACTCACTTATATCAAATGACCCAAATGCTGACATGCATAATGTAGTCCTTTTTAATTTAATTGCATTTTTAAACTCTGTTTGGTCTAGTATTGCTGCATACTCAAGTGTGCTAGCTTGCACTGCATGTGAATTGTTTTTACTACTGTTTTTGCTACTTTTCTGTAAAAAAAAAACAAACAAAAAAAAAACCTGTAAGTCTGTTTCCTACCTTTCCTGTAACTAGTGTTCCAGATACAGATTTGCTGTATCCAGGACTGTATGTAAGCTTCTGAGCCCCCCAAGCCATTTTGTGTTGGAGGGAAGCCTTCTAGCTTATCAGTGGGAGTGGTAAGCACTAGGTAACTTGTCTACCACATAAGTAGTGGTTCTGGCCCAGAATTTGTAGTTATTGGCCGTTTGGGCAATCTCTTCCATCTCTCTCAACTTTCTGATTTGAAAGCCTGTATTTGCACTTGTTTCTGTCCTGTAACTCATCTAGTGCAGATACAAATTCTTAGTTTTAGCACTTAAATTTGTTTGTTCATGCTCAGCACTTGTTCAGAACTTGTAAGCACTAAATAAGCTACTAATTACTATAGCACTCTATCTTCCTCATTACCTAGAGGAAAACAGTTTTTGTCCTTACTTTTCTCACTTGCTTAGAGAAAAACAGCTCTTGTACTCACTTTCCTCACTTATCTAGAGGAAAAACCCTGCAACTCTCTTTTTGCGTGGTTTTGCGCATAGAGCAGTGTCGGGAAGCACCGGTTAGCTGGGGTATACTATTCCCGGCCCCACAAAGTCTGCACTGTAAATTCTCCCTTAGAACTAGGCAAGCCTCAGCTCAAGTGCTTCAGATCAGCTGCTCTTATTGCAGCACTTGGAAAACAGAAATCAGCACTTGTCCTAATCTCCTAGACAGCACTATTATTCTCCAAATTTCCTAGACAGCACTATTATAATATAGCATAAGACCCTCGATCGTTTGCAGGACTTAAGTTCAATTTGCTCTTCAAAGCATGTCCAGAGGTCAGCTTCAGGTGTACTCTCCAGTTCATCTGGTGGAATTGGGCATCCTGAGGCAGTGTCACAACTGCCTCATGTATACAGACAACCCTCTCCTCTTACCTCTAGACACAAACACTTGTGAAAGATGCAAATACACAGCCAGACTGGAGGCTAAGCACTCTCAACCCATGACTGTAACAGACAGTCAAGAGGATAAGGGACACACTTGCATCACACCACCTGTCACACATGAATCTACAAAACAAGCACCGGCAAAACATACGCATAAATACACAAAAACATATTCGGAGGCACTAGGTACCAATCTGAAAAAGAAACAGTGCCCTCCAAAGCAGACAAGCAAGCAACCTGCACCCCCAAACACAAGCCAGAAAACACATAATTCACCTCAGCAGTGTGCCTCACAACAGCCCTTAATTCAAAACACCATACCTAACACGCTAGTAATAGGAGACTCTATAGTAAGGCACACAGATGTTCCACTCACCAGGCTGAACAAGGAGAAGGTTACTTTCAGCTGCCTGTCGGGTGCTCAGATCTGCCACATAACACAGGCACTTGGGTCACTCCAGAACAAGTACAAGTATGATGCTGTCATTGTACATGTTGGTGTGAATGATCTAAGTTGTACCTCCCTGGACTACATGAAAAGAGACATTGACAAGCTCTCTGATCATGTAGCCCAAGCTGGTATGACCCTGACCTTGAGTAGCATACTACCTTCACCTAGAATGATACCACAATACAAAGACAAAATGATCAATTTCAACAATTGGCTAAGCTTCTGGTGTCATTCTAAGGGGATCCAGTGTCTGTCTGCCTGGGATGACATGATAGACAAGCCTCGCTGTTTTGCCAGAGATGGGTTGCACCTGTCACGCCTAGGTTTTCGAATACTGGCCAAGGCTCTTGCCATCCCCATAGTGCCTTTTTTAGGCAAGGCTCAAAAGGCAAATAAACCACCGTAACCAGCACAGGTAACCAAAAACTAAGGGTAATGCTACTCAACGCCAGAAGTCTCAAACTCAAAATGCACACACTCGGGGCTGTCCTCAGCATGGAGAAAATTGATGTTTGTGCAGTGACGGAAACCTGGTTCAAGGCTCAAGAGAGCACCCTAGCACTGCCAGGTTACAATTCATATCATACCTTCCGGCCTCAGTTACCGGATCACAGTACAAAGGGCGGAGGTGTATCCATATTCATCAAGGATATCCATATCTCCAGGTTAGTAGCGCAGCATGATACCCAAGAGATCATCCATGCGCAACTTTCAGCAGGCAAAACCACATTTCAAGTCGTAGCCGATTATAGATTGCCCACCATGTCCCAAGATGCTCACTCTGCATTCCTTGAGACATTGAAAAATATAAAGGTCCTACCCAACACCATAATCTTGGGTGATTTCAACTACCCTGGTATAGACTGGGTGAACTACCAATGTTCCAACTCCTATGCTCAGCGATTCTTAGAATTTATAAATTCAAATGCACTTGAACAACTAGTATGTTCCCCCACTAGAGGGGACAACATATTGGATTTAATCATCACAAATATGGGCGCCCATTGTACCACACCCGTTATCACCCCCTCCTTGGTCAGATCCGACCACAAACTGATAACCCTGGACATCCTCACTCCTCCACCTCCCCCAATCAAAGAAACCATAGTCAAAAACCTTTTCAAAGCAAACTTAAAACTACTTGCATTCGAAGTAGAAAGCTTCACTATTCCCTTGCAGAAGGATAATGATATCCAGGATGCGGAATCCTACACCAAGGCAATCTATATGCATCTTCAGGATTGCATGGACCGTGCTATCCCAAATAAAACCAAGACTCCTTCCTCAAGTAAGAAGAAACCAGTCTGGTGGACCCTGGCCATAAGCAAACTGTACAATAAAAGGAGGAGACTTATACAAAAAAAGGCCAAATCTCAAGTAGAAAAATCATGCCTGATCAGCATTAGTAAGAAATTGAGGGCCCTCATCAAGTCAACTAAAGCTAATTTTGAAAAGAAATTTGCCAAGGATGCCAAGGATAACCATAAGGCCTTCTATGGCTACATCAAAAACCTAAATGGCAACGCTCAGGTCTGTCCTGAGCTAGTACAAAATGGAACAAAATACACTGACCCTTCTGACATTGCCAACATCTTGGCTGACAGGTTCAGTGCAAATTTCTCCCCCCCCCCCTCACCACCTACAGGGCCTATTACCATTCTAGGGGATTGTGTAAGTCCAATTATTACCGATACGTTGGTTAACAAGGCTCTATCTAAAGCTAAAAACACTGCCTCCATGGGACCAGATGGTGTCCCAGGCTGTGTCATAAGCGAGCTCCAAAAGGAATTAACCCCGCATCTTAATACCCTGTTCAGTCTCAGCCTCTCCACAGGATATGTGCCCATAGAATGGCGCACAGCAGTGGTGGTCCCGCTACACAAGGGTGGGGCCACAACTGACCCTGGGCACTACCGACCAACAAGCCTGACCAGTCTGATCTGTAAGGCTATGGAGCGAATCATTATGGAACTCATAAATGGAGAGATTGAGAACCTCCAGTCACTGGACCCCACACAGTTCGGCTTCATCAAGGGCAGATCATGCCTCCTGAACCTGGTGGATTTCTTTGAGACAGTTACTCAGGCTATAGATAAGGGAAAGGAGGTACACACGGCTTACCTTGACCTTGCTAAAGCATTTGACACCATTCCCCATTCAGGTATTATTGATAAGCTCACCAGCCTGGGCATAAACCCTTATGTTACAAGATGGATCGCAAACTGGCTCTCAGACAGATCCCATAAAGTAAGAGTAGTGGGATCTATGTCTGAATCCAGACCAGTAATGAGTGGTGTGCCTCAGGGCTCTGTCCTGGGGCCCCTCCTGTTTGGCATATACTTCTCAGAAGTACAGGCAAGCACGGAAGGGCTGTGGCTGACTAAGTTTGTGGACGACTGCAAACTGGGTGCTATAATAGAGTCTCTGGCCGACATGGAGATCCAGAAGGGCCTAAATGAGACTGATGCATGGTGTCAAAGCCATGGTCTCAAGCTAAATGCAAAAAAATGCGTAGTAATCCCCTCTGGAAAAAACAGAGTACCCGCAAACTTCAACATAGGAGGTAATCCCCTGAAATCTGAAGAAGAAATAAGGGATCTAGGGAACCAAGTAGATAGTCAGCTTTCCTTTGATAACCATGTTGCCAAAGTGGTTAGAAAATCCTTCTATGTGACCCATCTGATCACGAAAGGATTTGCATCAAGATCTAAGGATGTAATGGTGTCCCTCTACTCTTCCCTTATCAGACCCGTTATTGAGTACAATGCACCAATTAGAATGTACCTGGCTAGACATCTCCAGCAGCTGGAGAGATCACAAAGGTACCTAACCAAGAGGATTACTGGCCTCAAACAGTTGCCCTATGCAGCACGATTGAAAAAGTTAAGACTGTTCTCTGTTGCATACCGCTTTCTCAAAGGCGATCCCTGTCTAACGTACAGAGCCATGTCCAACCCAGAATTGTTGAACATGCTCCATCTTAGCAAAACCAAATCTACTTGAGCTACATGCTCTAGGGATATTAACCTCAACACAACAATGAATAGAACATGCTGGAGGGATAGATTCCCTTCGCAGAGACTTACCTTACTATGGAACAGGGTCCCGATCTACATAAGACAGAGCCCCTCACTATCACTCTTCAAGAGGAACCTTGATGAGTGGATGGGTAACAGAAAGTTCACACTGGGGATCACACCAACAGCACTACTAGATAGGGGCCAAGGGTACTAGCTGCTAGTACAAGGGTCTAGGGAACTACTAAAGGGGTGGTGAATACCGCACAATGTGGCTGGGTTAATATATGCCTTCGGGCAGATTGCCCAGTACCAACCTATGAACCTATGAACCTATAAGTTCTACACCACACGTTAACACACTACTATGAATGTTATATACTATATATATATATATATATATATATATATATATATATATAGATATATGGACAATGGAGAGTACCGAGGGAAGAACAGAAGGAAAATGGACAACCAGGGAGCCAATACGATAGAGAAAATGTGGAGAACAACGGAACAGACTTAGTTTGGAACATTTCTAGCATGTACTTAATACAAATTGAGCATTCTGTTTTGTGTGAAGGACTTTCTTTTATACCTGCTCAAACTTCTGGACTGTCTGATGTGTTAGTAGATTTCAAATTGGACCCACATAATGTACAACTTAAAATTTTATTTAAGTATGCTCTGGTCAATGATAATAGCTTTATGTTTAGGAAACCTAGTGTGTTTAACCCTCAGTGTCACCCAGTGTTGGATGTATTTTATAAGTTGTGTGATCAACAAGTTGATGAGTTTTTCCAGAATGACAGGAAAGGCATTAAAAGCAGATTTGATAATCTGTTCTGTGATGAAAAACAAGCACTTAAAGATTTAGAATCAGATGTGTCTATTGTGATCCATCCAGTGGACAAGGGCAGCTTAATTCTCGTAATGAATAGAGCATATTATTTTTCTACCCTGAATGCCATGTTAAAAGATGCCAAAGTGTACAAATGTATTGATAAAGGGATGATTAGTATTTTGCATGAAAGGCTGTTTAATGCCCTTGTTGTGTTTGTGAATGACTTAGTAATTACTAAGGATCTATTTAGGTATTTTATGGTTGAATAACCTTTAGTACCTACTTTTCAGGGTTTGCCTAAGATACGTAAGGATCCCTATAAACCTTTGTTTAGGCCACTTGTAGCAGGTGGTGGCTGGATGACTGAGCCACTATCTATTTATATTAACAAGCAACTTAGACCAGCGTTGAGGAAATGTGAATATGTCCTTAATGACAGCAAGCAATTTTTACAAGAACTTTTAGGCTATACTAGGGGAACAACAATACAGTGAAATACCATTATGGTGACACTGGACGTGAACTCATTGTTCACTGTGATTCCTAACAGTGAAGGAGTAGAAATGGTGAGGAGCTTTTTAAATCAATTTAGATCTATGAGGAAAAACAGACTGATTTGATCTGTTATTTGTTGGAAGTGGTGCTAAATAGCAATGCCTTTGTTTTTGATAGTGAATATTTTTACAAGTGTCTGGTGTAGCTATGGGCACACCTTGTGCCAATAGCTACGCCAACATAGTAATGCCAGAGTGGGAAACTAATAATGTCTTTGGACATAGGTTAGCAGCTGCATCACTGAGACTGTACAGACGATTTGTGGATGACCTCTCCCTTCTATGGGAGAGGGAAGAGGCAGAATTATTGATGTTCATTGAACACCTTAACAGAAGTAGTACTTTTCTGAAGTTTTCTGCTAAACATTCAGTGAAGGAAATAGACTTCCTTCACATTAAAATTACTGTGGACAATGACTGTTTTGTGCACACTAATCGATACGAGAAGAGTTGCCAGAGGGCCACTTATGTCCACAGAATGAGCATGCATCCCCAGCACATGTTTCACAATGTACTGAGAGGGCAAGCTATGAGATGACTGTGATTAGCGGATAGAGATGGGAACTTTGAACAAGAACTTAGGCAACTGGAATATGACTTCAAGGATAGAGGTTATCATGGAAATGATATTATGGAGGCATGCAATTATGCTAGAAGTACTAATATAAATAGAGCAAGGGCTTATTATTCAGCAAGTAGCTCCAGTAATACTAAACAGAATAAGAGCTTTGATAATGTAGCATTTATGTTCACATATGCTAGTGATAACAGGATGTTGAAAGGGATCTTGGAAAGAAATTGGCATGTCTTGCAAGCTGATAGTCAAATAGCACATTTAGTAGGTGAGAAACCCAGTATGGTATATAGGAATAGTAAATCACTCAAACAGAGATTATGATATCCAAGAATTAATAGTGATGTAACAGCTTGTCCGTATGGCAGGGCAACAAGAAGGTGTAATAATTGCAATTTCTGCATATACATCTCTGAGGATATGGTGTTTGAACATCCTGATACCGAAAAAATATATGCCCCAAAATCCGGACAATACCAAGAAAGGAGGAGGGGTATCCATATTCATCAAGGACACCCACACCTCAAGACTGGTGGCAACGCATGATGCATCGGAGACCATCCAGGTGCAATTAACCGTAGGCAAGACTGCTCTGCAAATTGTAGCATGTTACAGGCCACCCTCACAAACTCAGGAACCTCACATGGCCTTCCTGAAAACACTAGAGGGGATAAATGTATCACCAAACACCATCATACTAGGTGACTTCAATTTCCCTAATATAGACTGGGAACACTACTCAAGCCCAAACACCCTAGCCCAAAAGTTCCTGGAATTCATAAACTCAAATGCCATGGAACAACTAGTCACCATCCCCACAAGAGGAGATAACATACTTGATCTCATCATCACGAACATGGGAGCACAATGTTCAACACCGAAGTATACCCCTCACTGGTGAGATCAGATCACAAACTAATCTCGCTGGAGGTCCTCATCCCACCCCACCTGAAATAAAAAGACCACAGTAAAGAACTTCTCAAAAGCCGACTTCACACTTCTAAAGACTAGTGTGGTCTCCTTTAAGGCCCCGAACCGGCGGAAAACAGTACTCAAGCCGCTGAATCACTTACAAATGCCTTCTACCAGCACCTGCAGGACTGCATGGATAAGGCAATCCCAAGCAAAACAAAGACTCTTTGTACCAAAGGCAAGCGTCCAGTCTGGTGGACCCCAGCCATAAACAAACTCTACAACAAAAGGAGGAAGCTACTACAAGATAGAGCAAAATCCTTAAAAGGTAAGACACCCTTGATCACTATAAGTAAAAACTAAGAGCTCTCATAAAATCATCCAAAGCAAATTTCGAGAGAAAAATAGCTAAAGACTCAAAAGACAATCATAAGGTCTTCTTTAGCTATGTTAGAAACCTAGGAGGAAACTCCCAGATATGCTCAGAACTAGTTCAAAATGATGTGAAGATTACTGATCCTACAGACATTGCCAACATACTGGCTGACAGGTTCAGTGCAAACTTCTCCCCCCCCTCCCCCCCAAAAGGAGAGATATCTATACCAAACGATTGCAGCCCCCCAAACATCTCCAGCGCCCAAGTGAGAACTGCTCTCTCCAAAGCAAAAAACACAGCATCCATGGGACCTGATGGTGTCCCCGGCTGTGTGCTCCACGAACTCAATGAGGAATTAAACCCACAGCTAGGACAGCTGTTTAATCAAAGTCTTACCTCTGGATACGTACCCAGGGAGTGGCGCACTGCAACTGTGGTCCCACTTCACAAAGGCGGTGCCTCCACCGACCCTGGAAATTACCGCCCATTAGCTTGACAAGCCTTATCTGCAAAGCCATGGAGAGGATCATAATGGACCTCATAAATAAAGACATAGGGAATTTGCAGACTTTGGATCCAACCCAGTTTGGCTTTGTCAAAGGCAGATCATGCCTTTTAAACTTGGTTGACTTTTTGAAACAGTCACCAAAGCCATTGATGAGGAAAGGCAGTCCATACAGCCTACCTCGATCTGGCTAAGGCCTTCGATACAATACCCCACTCGGGTATCATTGAAAAACTCATCAGCTTAAATGTTAACCCATACATCACAAGATGGGTTGCAAACTGGCTGAGTGACAGAACCCACAGGGTCAGAGTTGCTGGCGCCATGTCAGACTCAAAGCCTGTCACAAGTGGTGTCCCACAGGGCTCAGTCCTGGGCCCACTCTTGTTTGGCATCTACTTTTCCGAAGTACAAGCAAACACAGGAGGGTTATGGCTGACAAAGTTTGCAGATGACTGCAAACTGGCCATAGTAGAAAACACATCTGACACAGATATCCTTCAGAAGGGTCTCACAGAAATGGATAACTGGTGCCAGAGCCACGGCCTAAAGTTAAATGCCATAAAAATGCATAGTCATACCCTTCGGGAAAAACAAGGTTACCCCTAGCTACCAAATAGGTGGCAATCCACTGAGCACAGAAGAAGTTATCAGGGACCTGGGGACCCAGGTTGATAGTAGTCTGTCATTCGACACCCATGTAGCTAAAGTAGTCAGGAAGACCTTCTACATTGCCCACCTTATCATGAAGGGATTCTCATCTAGATCAAGGGAGGTCATAGTCTCCCTTTACTCATCACTCATCAGACCAATGATTGAGTACAATGCCCCATTCGGAATGTATCTGACCCGACACTTGCAGCAGCTGGAGAGGCCACAAAAGTTCCTCACCAAAAGGATAAAGGGTCTCAAAATCTGTCCTATGCTGCCCGACTGAAAGAACTCCAGCTCTATTCAGTCGCTTACCGCTTGCTCAGAGGTGACCTTTGCCTAACATACAAGGCCATGTCAAACCCAGATTTGATGAATATGCTTCACCTCAAAAATCTAGATCCATCAGAGCCACAAGGGCGGAGACTTAAACCTCGACACGGCTATTAATAGGACGTGCTGGAGGGATAGATTCATCACCCAAAGACTCCCTATGCTGTGGAACAAAATCCCGGTACATGTGAGGCAGAGCACCTCGCTGGCCTTGTTCAAGAGAAATCTTGACCAATGGATGGGAGATCGCAGATATACCCCAGGGATTACCTCAGTGTCACTGCTCGACAGAGGCACAGCAAAATAATGGGTATAGTTCCCCATACTAAAGGGGTGGCGTAAGCCACAAAACGATGGGCTAGGCTTGTAAATGCCCTCGGGCAGATAGCCTAGTATGAACCTATGAACCTATGAACCTATGCCACAGTTGATGCTGACTGCAACAGCAAAAACCTAGTGTACCTTGCCCACTATATATGTTGTAAAGCATTTTACATAGGAAAAATGAATAGACATTTGAGGGAATGTATAAGAGACCATATGTACTGCCTGAAGAGAGGACAAAATTATAGTGCTATTGCTAAGCATGTGTTACTGTATGGGACTGACCATAAATTTAGATTCAATGTACTGGAATTGGTCAGGGAGGATGCTAGGATGGGTAACATTAATAATACAACTGAAGAAAAGGAACTTAAATGAATTGTAAATTTGGGGGCACATTTGGGAAAAGGGTTGAACAAACACAGTAATTACCCCTAAATTGAAGAAAAGGAGGCTGATGAAATAATCTCTTGTTCTATGTTAAATATTATGTTTTCTTACATTTTTATATGTTATATGTATGTATGTTAGGATTCTTAGATTGCATTATATGTATTTTTAGATGCTATGGTACTTTAAATAATAGAGATTTGTGATGGCATTTGCTCATGATGTGCAGTTGGTTAGTTTGAACATGGTTCTGTCATGATTGACCATTTAAGGGGATGACGGGATGCCTATTGTGATGGTCTGATGAAGCAAACAGTTGGTTTGTGAAAGCACTCACCTGTTTTACCAGTTTTATCTGCTTGTGAATAAACTGCATCCTTTGCTGAAGAAAGGATGTTGGAGTATATTTTGAAAATATCCTAACTTGGAGTTCTGCCGTTTGCTAACTTTGGTATTTTTTACTTATTTTCACTATTTAGTACCTGTTTGGTAGATGATGAGTAGTGGAGGTTTGTGGTTTATATATATATATATATATATATATATATATATATATATATATATATATATAGGTCTATTCACTTATATCGACATGCATAAGTTCTACACCACACATTAACACACTACTATGAATGTTATATACCTTTACACCTTGCTTTATACTATTCATTTTGAATATAATTCTCATGTAAGTTGCACAGTATCAGTGTTTTCTGTGTTATTTACTTGCAATTCAGATGTTAAAGGCAGCATTTTTCAAATTTGCTGAGAATATCCTGGTCATGCTTCTGCCCCTCTTTCAGCTGAAATTCTTGTTTCTTTGCTGGAGCCTTTTGTTGGAAACTGGAAATTAATTTCCCATAACATCTACAATCCTGTCATACACAAGGGCATTCACTTTCATGACTACAAGCAGCCGTTGCCTTGTTGGTCTTTTGGTACCAACTAGTCAGATGTGAGGAATCTCTCCTGGCTGCATGGAAGGCATCTTTCTTTGAAAACTTCCTTCTCCAATGGGGTTAACCAATAGGCCCTAAAATTTCTGCCATGCCAAGCACTGCTTAACTTTTTCCCCACAGTTCTTTGTTATACCAGCTCACATACTGAGATCCTGAATGTGAACCACTCACAGTCAACATGCTCAGCCTCCCTAAGTATATGTGTGAAAAACATCCAGAGATGGGAGTAGGCCTCATTCCCTCACGTGAGCAGTAATTTGATTGCAACAAACACCAAACAACCTCAGCACACTAATTAGTGAATTACCAGCTGATTAAAGATCTGAAAAAAGTAATAGTTAAGCCATTAAGAATTGTTTATTCTAACTGCAGCTGTGGTCTCATGGTCTAAAAACCAATCCTTAAGCCAAGTTCAGTGCCCTATGGCATCTTCATCAGTACATATGTAGCAAAACAGCATATTGATACTTTGTTAGCCTAAAATGATTTTCACTGCCATATAATTAATATGTAATAGGGTTTTTAATACAATATAATACTTATACAATCCACTTTTTATTTCTACTGTTAGGACTCTGCTTCATAAAGCCGAAGTTTTTTCTTTTCAAATTATATTACATTACATAGTGATGGTCTTGTTGGAACCTATACATATGCCTTTATGTTGCACTCAGGCAGAACTGTGAAATGTCAGACATGTCAGTGAAATAAATTAGCAGATTGTTAGAAAGGCAGGATGAAAGACGTATAGCTATGTAGTTACATATGAACATAGATTATTTAGGTAGACGGATAGACAGATAGATAGATAGATAGATAGATAGATAGATAGATAGATAGATAGACAGACAGACAGAAAGAAAGACAGACAGACAGACAGATAGATAGATAGATAGATAGATAGATAGATAGATAGATAGATAGATAGGTAGATAGATGGATAGATAGATAGACAGACAGACAGACAGATAGACAGACAGACAGACAGACAGACAGACAGACAGATAGACAGACAGACAGACAGACAGACAGACAGACAGATAGACAGATAGACAGACAGACAGACAGATAGATAGATAGATAGATAGATAGATAGATAGATAGATAGATAGATAGATAGATAGACAGACAGCTAGATAGATAGATAGATAGATAGATAGATAGATAGATAGATAGATAGATAGATGGAAAGAGGTACATGCTCGCTTAGAACAAGTAAGAAATGGATTTTAAAATATTAACTTATATTACTTTTAATGCACTTACATTTGCAGTGCTGATTCCTTCGTCATTCACAGTTGCATCTAAAAAAATGGTATAACACTGAGAATAATGAATTTGTTTAAAGAATAATTTAAATAATATATGCACAGAAACATTATTGTACCAATGCAAGTTTTAAACTATGTGAAAGAATACACTCTGTGTTACCAGAATATATAAATACATAGTAAAAATTACATTTTTATACCTCCTTCAATTTCCTGGCTAGCATACTTCCAAACCTAGTAGTTGATGGGTCTTGAAAATGGACAGTTTCCATAATGTATTGCATTCTTTAGAGTTGCGCTTTATAGGTGCATAGCTTGATATGTAAGGATCTTAAGAAGCCTATCCTTACATTCTGCAGGTAGTTTTTAGCCCTTTATATTTTGTATACAAATAAAATTCCTAAATAACATTTTTTTAATTACATTCACATCCTGAGGCTTCTCACACATGCATATTTTGGATTCACCATTCCTTGCATGATTAATTAATCCCTTCTATTGTCAGAGAAGTACACAGTTACTTTTAAACAGCAGTTCAATCTTTGCTCAAGTGCACCCATTGTGTGAAGGAGTTTTATGAGCAGATAAATCTTGGTCATATGAATTATTAAAGGAAGGGAGTAGATTATTTATGAAGAAAATCATAATAAGGTAAGATAAATGCAAACTGGGAAACAATATTTATTGCAAAGAAACAAAAAAGGGCATATATCATGCTTTAAGAAAAAAATCCCAAAAAGGGGAAACATTGCAGAAGAAAGCAGCAACGGGGGAACATGGATTAAAACTACATGTTGGTCTATTGAAAATATACTAAGTATATTATATTTTACAGAATTTGATTGCAGTGGAAGGATTAGAATTAATTTTACTGAATGTGATGGATAATTCATCTCCAGGCATACAGAACATGAAAGGCTGTTTGTACAAATCTTGTTACAAAATCTAAGCATCATTTATACATTATACTACATTTCTATCTCCAAAAATAGAATTAGCTTTAAATATTAAAAGTTTGCATTTTAAATTAGTTTAGACATTAGTCTTGTAGTTTCATTCACAATTGTGGGAAATTCCTGAACCACTGCAGGATCAAAGCCTACTTTTGTCATTTATTATGGCATTTTTCCATAAGAAGTGTTACTGGCAAATCTCTGCCTGGTCTGGTGACTTAGACAGTAGGTAGGATTTCAATAGTGGCAGTATTGGAATTTTTTATAGGATTTATGTTTCTGTGCTTCTATAGCTGTTTACATTCCAGTTTTGCTGCTACAGTCTTATAGTCTACTTATCATTTGCTTATTTAAAGTTGAATTCTATTTGTTACATTTGCTACTCTGGATACATTTGCTACTATTTTTCCACTGTTCATGTGTCTGCTGCATTGTTACAGCCCTACCAGCTGCAGCTGATACATTAACTACAACTCTGCTGCTCTGCATTGTTTGTACACTAATTAAGTTTTCCTACCCCACTATAAAAGCCAATGTTTCTGAAATTTTAACCTACCTGGGGTCACTGATGTGTAGCTCAAGTCATATAACTAAGAGAACTGTAGTTTGCTTCAAGTTCTGATGTCACAGAGCTCCACTACTGACTGCATTTGATAGGATCTCTCAATAGCTCACGTGCTATAAACTGCACAGACCTGCCTCCACACAGGGTGCTTTATTCAACACTCTTTGTGGAAAGCCCAGAACTGTGAGAAACAAGCTTTTCATCAAGAAGTGAAAAAAAAAGAATAGCTGTGCAGAGCTGCACTCAGTGACTGCTGCAATTGGACTTGCTTTACTATGGACTGACTGCACAAAAGATGTTTTCCCCTGTGAGACCTGCAAAATCTGTACAACTTTCAAAATCCAGGTCTGAAGTTTAAATAACCCATGCCAAGCACACATATACAAATCTTGATCTGCAGTACAACCCTGACCAGATTACTAGGTATTTCCTCACCTGTTAGTAGTAAGTCCAACCAAACCTTATCATTAACAAACCAAACTCCAAGCAGTTATAGTCACTCCTGGCCCCTGAGTCATTCCTGTCAAAGTCATAGACCAATACAAATGGAATATAGTAAAGTTGTGGAAATGTTTAAGTTGAAATTCAGAAAAAAAACATATTTCTTAAATTCAGTAGTACTTGACAAGCATATTTATGTAGTCAGAATTTTGTATTTCTATGTATTATGTAGACTATTTTGAGACAAAAAAATATATACTGTAGTGTGGGGATCTAAATTAAAACCTTTAAAAAGAGATATATATTCTTAAGTAAAGAAGTATGGTTACATTTTATTAAACCAGTAGGAGGTTTTATGTCAATGCATTTACTTTGGATATGAAAGCTTAAAAGTGTGAGAAAGAGAAACATAAATATTAAATATGAACAATTCTTAGAAAATACTTTTTTTTTACTTCAGAGACACCCCTAAAATTGTGTTTCTGCATGAAGACATGCAGCACCACGTTGGGTTGGAGGCAGTTTGGAAATGAGACATATGCTAATCGGCCATGTGATCACACTCCAACAGCTGCATCTAGGAAGGCATCTGCATGCTGAGCAAGTCATACAATTGATTTGTCACATAGATTAGCATGGCTGTTCCATCGATACTGTGGTAGTGAGCACAGACAATAGGTCTTACTCAGCCACCATTTTAGAGATAAGTACCAGGGTGTTTTCTGGTAAGATAAGGTTAGAACGTGTATGAGTATGTGTATGTGAGGGCTACATGTGTGTGTGTGTGTGTGTGTGTGTGTGTGTGTGTGTGTGTGTGTGTGTGTGTGTGTGTGTGTGTGTATGTGTGTGTGTGTGTGTTTCTGCATGAGGGTAGCATGGGGGGTAGAGGGGTCACAGTATGTGTGCAGGTTTGTGGTGGATTGTGGAGGACTGGCATTAGAATGGGTGCTTGTGTAAGTATGTGGTGGATTGGGGAGGGGTGGCTGTCATACTTCCCCACACAACTATAGAGTAATGAACAGCGCCTGTGACTTTGGATGGGAGGAACAATAGACACCTGGGATTACTCTAAAGTCATGTGCCGTAATGGCACTTAACACTGTATGGTAATAGAGGGGAGCACTATACACCAGATATTATTCCAAAGTTGTGTGTTGTAATGGCACTTAACACAGTATGCCGATCGGGGGTGGAGAGAATACTAGATACCAGGGATTACTTGAAAGTTATATGCCATAGCTACACTTAACACAGCACAAGGATTGAGGGTGTGTGGGCACACTAAAGGCCAGTGATTACTGTAAAGTGATGTGCCATAATGACAAATAACACAGTATGGTGATCAAAGGGTGTTGAGAAAACTAGACACCAGGAATTATTTTAATGTTGTGTGCCATAACAGTTCTTAACACAGTATAGAGATCTGGGGTGGAGGGAAACAATTCTATTGATTCATAGACATATACTAGGCCAGTAACCGCTCAGGAATTTATAAGCTTAGCCTTGCAACCCAAATGTGACACACACATTTGATTTATATAGGGCGGGATTTACTGACTGCCTCTTTCCAATGACATAGACATCAGACCAGGGGTGAATTTCTGATTACCCATCCATTGGTCTAAACTGCACTTAAATAGGGATGGGAGGAACTCTGCTTCACTTGGATGAAGAGCCTGTTCCAGGGAATGGGAAATCTCTGAGAAATACAAAGGTCTCTCCAGAATCTCTTATTTATGTTGCAAGCAAAATTTGGGTATTTTAATATAGTAGTTCTGATGCTGTTTGTTTTTCAGATAAGCAAAAGGTTCATCAAAACAGGGCCCAGGAATGCCTTGTATGCCAGGCAAAGATCATTCCCTCAGAGATCTGTATGATACAGAGTAAAGAGACAGTATTTTGAGGTGATTAGCATAGGATATTGTGTTTACTCCTTGTATTCTTTTTGTAAGGAACCTTTCTGTAGTAAACATCCAATGCAATATGAATCTTTATCACATGATAATGCTTAAAGATCCAGAATATTAGTTGAGAGACTATAATGCCAAATGCAGTTAAATGATACATGCATCTGAGAAAACAGTCGGAATCCTCTAATATAAGGACACATGTTCATATTGCTGTCAATATGTAAGTTTAACTGTAGAAGGGAAGTAATGCGGCGTACATACATACAGCACAAAGTCGTGCTCCTCTTTCAGCTAGGCATGCCTGTTGAGCAATAGCTGCAGTGCATAAAAGATACATTGTATCAAAGCTTTGCATTCCACATATTTATTAATGTTATGCTACCCAAAGTGCTTCAGGTGAAATTTTGGTTTAAAACATATGCTGCATCTCAGCATGACAGCTGAGCCAAATGAATGCAGAATTTTAAACAAATATTTCAAAATATCTTTCATGGAGTCATAGCAGCTGAACTGTGTCAAAAGAAAATATACAACCACTTTTAAAGTGAATATAATACTGCAGTTTGTGCAGGAACTGTGAATGTGTCACAGTTTTTGTAGTGAATTCATTTTAGAGGTCCACTGTAGCTTAATAGTTCAAAAGTGTGATATATTGTATTCCAACTTACATAATGAGTCTGCTGGTGAATTATCTGGATTTCTGTGATAAGATGTCCTTGCCCTGAAAAATAAATGCCAATGACATTATATTCCTGAGACATACATTTTGAATAATATCTTAAAATGAAGAACATAACCATATTCTAGAATAATGCATTCACTTTAAGCATTGCCTCAACTAAGTAGGAAACACTGTCTTTAAACTAAAAAAAAAAAAAAAAAAAAAATCAATGGCCTTTAATGTTAATACACGGTATATCTATGATTGAATTTTGCATGAATTCTATTTATACAGTCATAAAGCTTAACAAAGTACATGTCGTCTATATGATATTCATCATAAATCAGACACCAGGGATTACTCTAAAGTAGTGTGTCGTAACACCACTTAACAAAGTATGGGATCAGGGGGTGGCGGGAACACTACGTACCAGGAATCAGTAAGGACTTCTTCATCTTCAATAATTCTTTGTAGTTCATGTTTCCAATGCTTCTCATGAAATTTCATGTTGTAGCTTCTGCTTGTGTGAAGAAGATGTGGGATTGTCAGAGAGATGAAGAAAGTAGACAAGAGTATAAGGAGATGAGGTGCATGGCAAAGAGAGAGGTGGTGAAGGCTAAGGATAAGGCATATGAAGAGTTGTATAAAAGGTTGGACACTAAGGAGGGAGAAAAGGACCTGTACCAATTGGCTAGACAGAGGGACCGAGCTAGGAAAGATGTGCAGCAGGTAAAGGTGATAAAGGATAATGAGGGAAACATACTCACAAGTGAGGAGAGTGTATTGAGCAGATGGAAAGAGTACTTTGAGAGATTGATGAATGAAGAGAATGAGAGGGAGAGAAGGTTGGATGATGTGGGGATAGTGAATCCGGAAGTGCAACGGATTAGCAAGGAGGATGTAAGGACAGCTATGAAAAGGATGAAGTAGAAAGTGAGAGTTTTAAGAATAAGGGTGATGTGCAGAGCTGTAGTAACTACAAAGGTATAAAACTGATCAGTCACAGCATGGAGTTAAGGGAAAGAGTAGTGCAAGCTTGGTTAAGAAGGGAGGTGATGATTAGTGATCAGCAGTATGGTTTCATGCGGGAAAGAGCACTACAGATGTGATGTCTGCTCTGAGGGTGTTGATGGAGAAGTCTAGAGAAGGTCAGAAGGAGTGCATTGTGCCTTTGTGGACTTAGAGAAAGCATATGACAGGGTGCGTAGAGAGGAGTTGTGGTATTGTATGAGGAAGTTGGGAGTGGCAGAGAAGTATGTAAGAGTGGTACAGGATATGTATGAGGGCAGTGTGACAGAGGTGAGGTCAGAAGTAGGAGTGATGGATGAATTTAAGGTGGAGGTGGGAATACATCGAGGATCAGCTCTGAGCTGTTTTTTTTATTTGCAGTGGTGATGGACAGGTTGACACATGGGATCAGACAGGAGTCCCTGTGGACTATGATGTTTGCGGATGATATTGTGATCTGTAGTGAGTGTAGGGAACAGGTTGTGAAGACCCTGGAGAGGTGGCGATATGCTCTAGAGAGGAGAGGAGAGGAATGAAGGTCAGCAGGACTAAGACAGAATATATGTGTGTGAATGAGGGGGAGGATAGAGGAATGGTGAGGATGCAGGGAGTAGAATTGGCAAAGGTGAATGAATTTAAATACTTGGGATCAACAGTTCAGAGTAATGGTGAGTGTGAAGGGGAGGTGAATAAGAGAGTACAGTCAGGGTAGACTGGGTAGAGAAGAGTGTCAGGAGTGATTTGTGACAGATGGGTACCAGTAAGGGTGAAAGGGAAGGCCTACAAGAGGGAAGTGAGACCAGCTACATTATATGGGTTGGAGATGGTGGCATTGACAAAATGGCAGGAGTCAGGAGTCAGAGCTGGACGTGACAGCGTTAAACATGTTAAGAATTGCACTGTGTGTGATGAAGATGGACAGAATTAGAAATCAGTATATTAGATGGTCAGCTCAGTTTTGACCGTTTAGAGACAAATCCAGAGAGACGAGATTGCATTGGTTTGGACATCTGCTGAGGAGGGATGCTGGGTATATTGGGAAAAGGATGCTAAAGATGGAGCTGCCAAGCAAGAAGAAAAGAGGAAGGCCTACGATAAGGTTTATTGATGTAGTAAGAAAGGACATGTAGGTGGTTGGTTTGAGAGAGCAAGATGCAGAAAACAGGAAGAAATAGAAACAGATGATCCACTGCAGTGAACCCTAATGGGAGCAGCCAAAAGAAAAAGAAGAAGAAGAAACTTCTGCTTGTTTTAATATTGGGATAAATGCTGCTAGTACGTATTTGCTTATAATACCAAAGATCCACATACATGATCAGATAAGAAACTAACAATGATCCATTGCAACCAGCCCACTTACCCCTGAGTCGAATGCTAATGTCTCCCCTAGAACTAGGATAAAATACTATAGATAAACACAAGAAAGACACCAAAGGATCACAGGCAGCAAACAAACGATAGTATGTCTCTCTCAGAAAATAGCACAACTGCTGAACAGAAAAACGCCACCACGATGGTGGCATTTTTCTGTTCAGCAGTTGTGCTATTTTCTGAGAGAGACGTACTATCGTTTGTTTGCTGCCTGTGATTCCTTGGTGTCTTTCTTGTGTTTTCCAGTTTTGTCGGACACCTTCCTGTGTTGGTTTCTTTGTTAAAATACTACAGAACTGTCATTTGTTGTATCTCCTGCTTTTTCTATAGACCTTATAAATCGATGTGTATGTAGTCCACTGTATTGAGCTGCCATTATTAACCATTCATCTCTTAGTTTAATTTCACCTATCCTTAGCTATTAACATAATAAATATTGATTAAAACTTAATCGATTAAATGATTAAAAATTATAATTGGTTGTAACTTGATTAAAGTGTAGCTATCATTCTAAGTCTTTTGGATTAAGCACTTGGGCTTCAGACCAGTTGTTTTACATTAGGAAGGTTTGTGGCAAGCGCTGTGGTGGCAGGACAGGTAGCTTTCATCCTTCTAAGTTGGGAACTGCTGATTGAGAGCCCAGTGTCCAAGTGTATTAGTTCTGGTTTAAGCACTTGGGCTTCAGGCCAGTTATTTTACATTAAGAAGGTTCGTGGTCTGCACTCTTGTGGGAGAAGAGGCTGGACTCTGCCCTTCTGAGCTGGGAATTTCTGGTTAAAGGTTTATAGTGCCTGAATATTTGAACTGTATCTTACTGAAATTGGTACACCTTGTTTGCTGTAGCATAGACTAGATCCAGGCCTGCTGAATCTAGCTTTGTTTATATGTTTGTTGTTTGTTTGCTTGTTATTTCCCTGGTACACTAATTCCACCTAATACGGCTTCTCAGCTTCTGTGGATCACTAGTGATATCTGCATTGCTTACTGTACTTATTTCCTTGTTTCACTTGAAAGAAAGTTACTGTTTGTCGTTTTTGCATTTAGTTACTTGTAACACATTGCACTCAAGTTACCTGGCACTTGCTCACTAAAGCAATTATATAAGTCAATACTAAAAATTAAAAGCACTACACCCTCACTCCCCACTGGCCCTTGTTTTCAATTATTAAGGAATTTCCAATATTTTTCTAGTATGTCCAAAGGTCAGTTGTCAATATCCTCTCCGGTCCAGCTGGTGAATCTGGAAATCTTGAGGCAATGTTATAACTGCCTCATGTACACAGACAACCCTCTCCTCCTCCCACATAATACAAATACTTGCGAGAGATGCAGCTATTTAGCCAAACTGGAGGCTGAGCTCTCTCAACTCAGGACTGGCAAGACCAGACAGGAGGAGAAGGCAACTACACACACCACAAAACCAGCCTCACATAATACTACCACACCACTGAATCAAACACATAAACACACAAAGACATACTCGGAGGCTCTGAGTAAAAATTTACCTAAACAGCAGAGGCCTCCAAAGCAGACACCCAAACAACTGCTACCTCAAGACACCCCACAAGCAACACATAAACCACAAAATCAGTGTGCAAAGCAGTCACAGCCCTTAAGGCCAAATACAACACCAAACATACTTGTCATAGGTGACTCCATAGTCAGACACACTGACGTCCCACTCACCAGGCTGAACAAGGAGAGGGTCACAGTAAGCTGCCTATCGGGCGCTAGAATCCGCCACATAACACAAGCACTCGGGTCACTCCACGGCAAGTACAAATATGACAAAGTCATTGTCCATGATGGTGTGAACGACCTGAGACGTACCTCCCTGGACTACATGAAAAGAGACATAGAGGAGCTCTCTTATTATGTAGCCCAGGCAGGTATGACCCTGACCCTGAGCAGTATCCTTCCTTCACCAAGAATGATGCCACAATATAGAGACAAGATGATCAGCTTTAACAATTGGCTTAATGTCTGGTGTCATTCAAAGGGGATCCAGTGTCTGTCTGCCTGGGATGACATGCTTGACAAGCCACGCTGCCAAGGGATGGCTTGCACCTGTCACCCTGGGATTCGGATATTGGCTAAGGCTCTTGCCACCCCTATAGTGTCCTTTTTAGGCAAGGCTCAAATTCTAAACCTACCACCCTAGAAAACAAAAATGGGAAAAACTGAGGGTAATGCTGCTCAATGCCAGAAGTCTAAATCTCAAAATGCACGCACTCGAGGCCCTTCTCAGTATGGAGAACATCGATGTCTGTGCTGTAACTGAAACCTGGTTCAAGGCTCCTGAGAGCACCCCGGCACTATTAGGTTTTACCTCATATCATGCTTTCCGGCCCCAAAACCCGGACCACACCACAAAAGGAGGGGGTGTATCCATATTCATAAAGGATACCCACACCTCCAGGTTGGTGGCAACGCATGAAGCTTCGGAAACTATCCAGGTGCAACTAACCATAGGCAAAACTGCTCTACAAATTGTAGCATGCTACAGGCCACCCTCTCAAACTCAGGAACCCCACACAGCCTTCCTGAAGACACTGGAGGGTATAAATGTATCTCCAAACACCATCATATTGGGTGACTTCAACTACCAGAATATAGACTGGGAACATTACTCAAGCCCTAACTTTCCAGCCCAACGGTTCCTGGAGTTCATAAATTCAAATGCCATGGAACAGCTAGTCACTGTTCCTATGAGAGGAGAAAATATACTAGATCTCATTATCACAAACATGGGGACAAAATGCTCCATACCGGAAGTATATCCTTCATTGGTGAGATCTGATCATAAACTAATCTCACTGGAAATCCACATCCCGCCCCCACCCCAAACAAAAAAGACCACAGTGAAGAACTTCTCTAAAGCAAACTTCACACTACTCAAGACTGGTGTGGTATCCTTCAAGGCCCCTGAGCCAGTGGAAACCACAACCCAAGCTGCGGAAGCCCTTACAAATGCCTTCTATGAACACCTCCAGGACTGCATGGATCAGGCAATCCCAAATAAAACCAAGACTCTTTCCACAAAGGGCAAACGTCCAGTCTGGTGGACCCCAGCCATTAACAAACTTTACAATAAGAGGAGAAAGCTATTACATGATAGAACAAAATCCATAAAAGGGAAGTCACCCCTGATCATTATTAGTAAAAAAATACAAGCACTCATAAAATCAACTAAGGCCAATTTTGAGAGAAAAATTGCCATGGATTCAAAGGACAATCATAAGGCCTTTTTCAGCTGTGTTAAGAACCTGGGTGGAAACTCCCAGATATGCTCAGAATTAGTCCAAAATGATACAAAAATCACTGAACCCACAGACATTGCCAACATACTGGCAGACAGGTTCAGTGCAAACTTCACCCCCCTCTCCCCCCCCAAAGGAGAGATAACTATCCCAGCGGAGTGTAGCTTCCCAGACATCTCAAATGCGCAGGTGAAAGCTGCTCTCTCTAAAGCTAAAAACACAGCATCAATGGGACCGGATGTTGTCCGCAGCTGTGTGCTACACGAGCTAAATGAGGAATTAAACCTGCACATAAGGCAGCTGTTTAATCTCAGCCTTACCACGGCATACGTGCCCAAGGAGTGGCGTACGGCAACTGTGGTCCCACTCCACAAAGGCGGTGCCTCTATGGACCCTGGTAATTACCGCCCCATAAGCTTAACAAGTCTAGTCTGCAAAGCTATGGAGAGGATCATAATAGAGCTCATAAACAAAGATATAGGGGACTTGCAGACATTGGACCCGACCCAGTTTGGCTTCGTCAAGGGCAGATCATGCCTTTTGAGCTTGGTCGACTTCTTCGAAACAGTCACCAAGGCCATTGATGAGGGAAAGGCAGTCCCTACAGCCTACCTTGACCTTGCAAAGGCTTTCGACACAATACCTCACTCGGGTATTGTAGAAAAACTTACCAGCTTAAATGTAAACCCATATGTCACAAGATGGGTTGCAAACTGGCTTAAGGACAGAACCCACAGGGTTAGAGTTACTGGCGCTATGTCAGACTCCAAGCCGGTCACAAGTGGTGTCCCACAGGGCTCGGTCCTTGGCCCCCTATTGTTCGGCATCTACTTCTCAGAAGTACAGGCCAACATGGGAGGACTTTGGCTGACAAAGTTTGCAGACGACTGCAAACTGGGCGCCATAGTGGAAAGTGCATCGGACACGGATATCCTTCAGAAAGGACTCACGGAAACAGATAGCTGGTGCCAGAGCCATGGCCTGAAGTTAAACGCCAAAAAATGTATAGTCATACCCTTCGGGAAAAACAAGGTAACCCCAAGCTACCATACAGGTGGCAATCCACTAAGCACAGAAGAGGCTATCAGGGACCTGGGGACCCAGGTTGACAGTGGCCTTCCTTTTGACACTCACGTTGCTAAAGTGGTTAGAAAGACCTTCTACATTGCCCACCTGATCATGAAGGGATTCACATCCAGATCTAGTGAGGTCAATGTTCCTCTGTACTCTTCACTTATCAGACCAATGATCGAGTACAATGCCCCATTCAGGATGTATCTCACCCGACATCTGCAGCAATTGGAGAGACCCCAAAAGTTCCTCACCAAAAGGATAAAGGGACTCCAAAATCTGTCATATGCTGCCAGATTGAAGAAACTCCAACTCTATTCAGTCGCATACCATCTGCTCAGAGGTGACATGTGCCTGACATACAAGGCCATGTCCAACCCGGAATTAATGGACATGATCCACCTCAAAAAATCCAAATCCATCAAAACCACTAGAGCAAGTGACTTAAACCTTAGCACGGATATAAATAGAATGTGCTGGAGGGATAGATTTATCACTCAGGGACTCCCTATGCTGTGGAATAAAATCCCGGTCCATGTGAGGCAGAGCAGCTCGCTGGCTCTGTTCAAGAGAAATCTTGACCTGTGGATGGGAGATCGTAGGTTTACCCCGGGAATCATCTCTGTGTCACTGCTGGACAGAGGCACAACAAACTAATGGGCACAGTATTTTTTCATATAAGGGGTGGCGTAAGCCACAAAACTTTGGGCTAGGCTTATAAATGCCTTAGGGCAGATAGCCTAGTATAAACCTATGAACCTATAAAATGTGATTGTTTCAGGAGTTCTTCATGCTGTCAGCTGTAACTATGGACTTTCTGCTTTTCTTTCCTTCTCTTTTGGTCATTATCCTTATGTTCTTTCTTTTTTTTTAGACAGTTTGTGTTGTTGCCTTATTTATATCCACTTTTGGTTTAATTTCCACTCCCAATTCTTTCCAAAATGTGTCTGCTAATCTAAACAAGGATGTGATCTTAGGTTTGTTTTCTTCATGGTTTGGAATATTCACTGTATTTGGATTAGGTGTTGTCAACAAATGTATATTACAGTCCCATGAGTACAGATCTATACAAATAGTTTCTAAGAGACTGATACATCTTTCAGAATGAGGTATATGTAACCATGTCATGCACTGTTTTTTATATATCCTTTCATAAGCATGAAGCAGTTTTTTTGCAACTGACCCATTGCTTTTTGGTTCTAGATTATCATACCAAAGCTGTAAGTTAAAACAAGAATAGCATACTGATTTATATTTAGAGTGTATTCCTACATATCAAGGAAATGTTCAGTATTAGTTTTATACTTTTAAATTATTCTTTACTACACTTTATCTTCATGCATTCATGCTTTGTTGCTGACCTCTCATCTATTCCCAGGCATTTATACACCCCCTCTTATCTTGTTCTAGATCTTTTATATCACATTCCTTTCCCAAGTCAATATTTTCTCAGTGTTCAGTTTTCCTGCTCTAACTGTTCCCTTTGCACATTTATTAAGGCTAAATGCCATTTTATATCATCTGAGAAGGGTTTAACTACTTGTATCTATATTTTCAGGTGTTAGTGTAATAAGAGATGTTTTTAAATCATCCATAAAAAGTAAATGGGATGTAATTTGGCAAATTGGTTTCTGAAATTTATGTTGGTAGCTTATCTTTGTTAAATAAACAGCTTAATTGGTTATGGGAAGGCAAAACAGCCCTTTGTAATTCTACCCCTGCAGTAGTAGTTTGCCCTTTATCATTACTTAAGTATAAAGTGGTTTATCACCATTATACTTACCTTCCACAGATTTTTACAGGGCTGTGTACTACATCATCTACAAAATGAATTAGCACCTCACCTAAGTGTCATGTTTAATCAAAGCCTCACCTCAGGCTTCATGCCCACTGAGTGGCGCACAGCTACAGCTATCCCACTCCACAAGGGGGGATCCACCTTGGATCCCGGGAACTACTGCTCATCTCTCTGATGAGCCTGATCTGCAAGGCCATGGAACGTATTATCATGGAACTTATAAACAAATGCATTGGCAACCTAAAAAACACTGGACCCCAGCCAGTTTGGGTTTGTGAAGGGCCGATCTTGTCTCTTGAACCTGATTGACTTCTTCACATCAGTCTCCAGTGCCGTGGACAAGGGTAAGGTGGTCCACACAACCTATCTGGACCTAGCCAAGGCCTTTGACACCATCCCTCACTCTGGAATCATAGATAAACTTACTAAGCTAGGCATTAATTCCTACATCACTCGGGTTGACAACTGGCTTACTGACAGAACCCACACTGTAAAAGTAGCAGACTCCAAATCCAGCTTCAGACAAGTGACAAGTGGAGTACCTCAGGGTTCAGTCTTGGGACCACATTTGTTTGTCATCTACTTCTCTGAAGTACAGGCCAACACTAAGGAACTCTGGCTAACAAAGTTCGCAGATGACCGCAAACTGGGAGCCATTATTGAATCACCAAATTATGTGGATACTCTACAAAATGGCTTTACAGAAACAGATGCTTGCTGCCAGAGCCATGGGCTAAAGCTCAATGCCAAGAAATGTATAGTTATCCCCTTTGGAAAAAACATGTACCCATGAATTACCACATAGGTGGCAGTAAGAGACTTAGGGACACAGGTGGACAGTGATAAGACACTTAGGGACACAGGTGGACAGTGGTCTTACCTTCAATAAACACATCACCACAACAGTCAGGAAATCCTTCTATGTGGCACACCTCATCACTAAGAGCTTTTCATCCAGAAAAAAGGAGGTCATTGCCCCACTGTACTCATCCCTCATTAGACCCATTATAGAATACAACGCCTCATTTGGTATGTACCTCTCAAAACATCTGCAACAACTAGAAAGGCCACAGAAATACCTAACTAAAAGAATCAAAGGCCTAAAGCAGATGCCCTATGCTGACCTCCTTAAAAAACTCTAGCTATACTCTGTCGCATATCGTCTACTCAGAGGCGATCTCTGCTTAACATACAAGGCCATGTCAAATCCAGAGCTGTTGGACATGCTACACTTAAAGAAATCCCAATCCCTCAGGGATCTAAACCTTGTCATCACAATAAACAAAACAAGCTGGAGGGATAGATTTCTGACCCAGAGACTCCCCAGACTCTGGAATAGACTGCCCATACATGTCAAGCAGAGCGCCTCTTTGGCCTTCTTCAAAAGGAACCTTGACAAATTGGATGGGAGAAAGGAAATTCATCCCTGGATCACGTCAATCGCCCTGCTAGACAGGGGTCCAGGGAAGTAAATAGTGTGGGAAGAAATACCAGGGAATTATTATGGCTAGGCTTGAATAGGCTATAGGGCCAATAGCCTAGTACCAACCTATGAACCTATGTGCACTGTTATGGCTTTAGTTAATAATAAATTATCCTTTTGTCTATAGGAAATTCTTCATTTAACATTTTGTATTATTGCTGAGGCTGAGTTTTTTTTTGTTCTTTTTTAAGTGACTATAAAGTCTCTCTGCATCAATCATGGTAAGCAATAGTTGTATTGTTGGAAAGCAATTTGTCTGTCTATAGTTCACAGGATGACTTGAGATTTGCTGATAAGGAGGAATATGTATTTTTTCTTGTTTTGCCCCAAGGCAGCTTCCATTTGGGATGTGAATATAAATATTTTTTACTCAAGGCTGAGTCATTGTGCATCAATGATAGCACCTTTAAGCAGAAGTTAAGTAATCAATGGTTTTCCATTTAGAAGCAATTCATAATTTTGTTTAAATTTCTCTAGCTGATACTTCATTCCATTTCATGTCCTCCATATTCATCCTTTTTCCTTCATATTTTAACTCTACTATCTATTTGGCATCATTGTTGTGCTCAGCAGGGTCTTTATAAATACTTATGTTTTTTCAGATGGCATTATTTTTACTATTGTGTTTTTTTTCCATTTCTCTATAAAACATTTTTGGAGTCAACAATTAACTGCTTGTTTTATACCTTTCCTGTTTAATTTCTATAGACCCTATAAGTTTCTTTTTGTTTGGGCTGGTATTTTGACAAAAGACTGCTAATGGATATTTGCTGATGAGATCAAAGATCCACACCATCAGCCAAGAAACTAACAAAGATCCCTTGCAAACAGCCTCAGTACCTGTAAGCCTAACCCCAACGTCTCACCTTAGAACTAGCATTAAGATGTTTGATATCAAGTACTAACAGTGTTGATATAAAAACACTCACACTGTTTAAAATCATCTAAAAAATTATAACTTCAGCTAAAGTATTTCCATCTGAAACCTCACTGATGACAAAAAATGTCTGTAATACCAGATTTCCACTTACTGGATTGATGTGAATATGATTCAAAGCAAGGATGAGACAGACTTCACAAAATGTTGATAACTAAGCATAGTCATCATAGTTGGTGTTTAATTCCTAAATAAATTGTCAACAAAACATATTTATTTTACATTAGAAAGAAATACAATATCATACCTCATTCAGTAAGCTTGAACATAGGTCAGAAGATAAACTATTGCTAGACCTACTCAGCCTTTATTGTGCTCAAGCTGACATCTATGTTTTGCTTTGCTGATGCAATTTGCAAATTAACTTTTTGCCCTAGTGACAGAAAGACTGACTACTAGTCTGAGTCTCACTCGCTTGACTCAAGACAATTAAATAAGGAGTAAACACTGGTCTGGTAGAACTATTGTGGAGGGGACGGGAGGATGGGGATGGGAATTGGGAACACAGAACAGCAGATCATGAACAGAACAGCCCGGGCTGTGAGTCGTGACTGCCTGCCTGGTTACATTTAACTTAATTATCACCCAGCCATTCTCTTTTACAGCAGGGACGGATGGTGCATGCGAGGTGTGTGATTGAGGGACGAGCAGCAGCCTGTCAAAATTGAGCTCAAGAACTCACATGCACGCATTTCCGACTAGCCTGTTGAATGGATCTGCGAGCGGAATGTTTCACGATTTGAAAGGCTGGAGCTTGAGATTTCATTGCAGGTATCTATATTTCATTTCAGAAGGACTGCTGCGTGGGTACTGCACAGCTTAAGGTATTATCTTCTGGAGCACAAGAAGATTCATTTGTGTGGTGAGATTTCAGTACTGAGGTTCAAACCCTGTCCCTTTGGTACAGGTAAAAAGACCTAAAGTCCCTAGCCAGCACCACTTGTGAATTTATTCCTCATAGTTTTGTTCTGTTCCTCATAAAATCTGTGGTTTTCAGGATTTTTGTGGCAAATCACTAAATTATTAAATTCACTAAATAATGACAGCCATTTGAATTTCAGACTTCATATTCTTCAGAAAATAAATGGTAACACAAAACCTTTTATTCTAGCAATTTTCTAAGTTTATAACATCAGTATTTGAAATTTGTCCCTATTTTGGGGCTGTATTCCCCCATTATTGGCTTTGTCTAGGTTTTTCGTGCTAACATGTTGAGAGCTATGGTGAGAAGTGAGAACTGAATTCTGTATTCCCTCATTATTGGCTTTGTCCAAGTTTTTTTTTGTGTGTGTGTGGAAGTAGACCTTTATGATGGAAATGTTCTGAATTGGGCAGTTTTGTCATTATTGGTTCATGCATTTTGTTTCATTGTCTACTGGAAAAATGTTCAAACAATAAATTTAAAATGCGCTCTAAGTCTAACAAGTGTGTTGTATTATACAAGGAATATAATTTAATAAAGTCAGGAAGGTGTATCAAAGAACACATGTATGTTTTTTGTTTTGTGTGCAAGGGGCGTATGATTTGAAAACAGCCCAAAGGTAATCTTTATCCCCCACTGGCCAGATGCATTTTCTTTGGATGTGGTGTGGATTTCAATCCTGTTTTAATGAATGTGAGTTTCAACGGCAGAGAAGTTTTAATGCTGAGTCTATTTTCATTGTGAGACATCATTGCTTTGTTTAGCAGATGTCTATTAGTGTTTGTGCATTGTGTTATAAAATGTAAAAATAAAGTCCAAATAATCATTGTAGAAGTAATGCAGTATGTACATTAGTGTTTATGGTAAATGGGGAGAAATAACCAGGTAATGGGACACTGGAATGGCTGCAGGAGGACTCTGGTGCAATATTTTGGTTGTATGTTCTTCAGTTTGCATTTGGAAGTTGGCATCCACACAATTCCATGGGAGTGGGTGGGGTTACATAATTATGTATGCAAATGTTATGTTAATCAGCATACAGATTTGTACATATTTTTCATGGGCCTTGTCCAGATTTTTTATGTTTCTAGGTTGAGAGGTATGGTGTTGTATCTTTTCTGCATAAGACTCCTTTTTTGCATATAATGCATATTTTCAAAGTAATCCAGGTTTAAAGTATGACAGACTTACCAGTTTGAGGGTTATTTTAAACCTCATTTCAAACCATAGCTAGTATCAAGAAGTCAAAGGTATTTTTAGTCAAATAGAATATTAGACTGGTATGTGGAGAAAATAGTTAATGGTAAAGGAATTATTGTTATATACAACTGCCTAAAGAGAAACTGATTGGCCAACCAGTTAATCAGTGGTATTACACAAAGATTAAATATTTGAAGACAGAAATCTTGCATATAATTTGATGTACGTAATTATACCTCAATGGCTGGCTTCACTGAAGAAATAATTTTTTACTGTCTTGTTCTCAAGCTTCCCGGTTCTCTTCCTTTACTTAATAAATATAAATACACACACCAGTGCATTCCACCCCAAGCCAGCTGCTCTTTCAAATAGTTGAGCCTGTGCCCTACTTCACAAACCAAAATTAATTGACTTAGTCCATACAAATAGTTTAACATGACTCTCACCAAATTGTAAACTAAATTAAGCTACTCGTTTAACTTACGTGAGCACTTCTATATGTAATACATGATATACTGAACATTAACAGGGATCAGCCAACTTTTTCTGTTCATGTGATGATCTCTTAGAAATTGATGTTCTTAGCCAGTGCAGGAACTGATTTACGTTGACCATTAACAAACTTTTTATTTAAAACAAATATCTTTTTTCTGAATGAGGCACAAATATTTAACTAATCTAGATACATCCCCTGCACCTAAAAACATGCTCTCACCCTTATCAGCACCACATTCTCAACAAAATCACATTCAAAGCTATACTCTGAGGCTGTTAAATACCTGTACTAAAGCCTCCTGGAATGAATAAAATAGGTCTTAGAGGAAAGTCTCCTTATCATCTCCTCTCTGGACACCTACAGCATTAGGTCACTGACAGTCAGATTGTCAGTCCCGGTCTTGTACTCACAAAATATCTTAGAGACTCTCTTGTTAAGCACGCAGATTCTGCACTCAATAAGCTGGACAAAGATAGGGATAGAATCAGCTGCCCTTCAGGTGCTAGATCTCTGACATTATAAAGGTCTTCTGTCCCTATTCACATTAGATATGACTATGATATTGTAGTAGTTTATGTCGAAGTGAATGATCTAGAATGCAAAACCCTGAGGGACATGCAGAGAGAGATCTCAGAACTTTCCATGCATGTAGCAAATGCAAGTAACATGGTCTCTTGTATTGAGAATCCTTCCTTTACCAAGAATGATAGCTAGTTGCAAAGAAAAGAAAATTGGCTGCAACACTTGGTCGAATAGTTGTCGTCATTCTAACAGAGGTACAGCTAGGGTGGGTGAAAGTGGCAGATGTAGTAAGAGTTAAGTGGTAGGGGGACAATCAGCAGACCCCAATTAGTCTTCTCTGAGAATTACGCTACTTTAGTTCTTCTGGAAAATACAATACTAGTATTTAGAAATGAATGCTGGTATTGCATTTGTGGACAGAACTGTAGCACTGTAGCACTCTGTGTGTCAGTAGCATTTGCTTGACAGAAATGTAGCAAGCAGCTTGTTATACCTTAAAAGGAAGAGAAGGCTGACCTATCTCTCTCTATCTCTCTCTCTCTCTCTCTCTCTCTCTCTCTCTTTTTTTTTGAAGTCTGAAGAGAGGAGAGTTGTTTAATTTAATGGAATAGCTAGCCATCTTCCTCAGTTCAATGCTACTCTCCCACCTTCTTCAATGGTCATCCTTGACTGTCGCAGGTCTTTTCTCATGCAATGCATTCATCTCTTGCCTGGCTTCCCTCATTTTCTCTTGCCTTCTTTCCATCTCTCCCAAATCTTCTTCACCAGATTGTCTTCTGCTGTCTTGCACATGTCCCTGAACCACTGCAATATACTCACTTTAACCTTCTCTGCAATTGGAGCTACTTTGGCTTCATCCCTTATGCCCTCATTTCTTCGTCTGTTCCACAGTGTTCATCCTACCACCCATCTCAAGTACTTCCTCTACATCCCTCCTCGATTCCTCTGCCTTCACTGCCTACTTTTCTACATCACACAATAGTTTTGTACCTATAACTTTTAGCTTCTTTGGCATTCTTCTGTCACACAATAATCCTGAAATTCTGGGCCAGTGACCTGAAGCCCCACTGATTCTAGCTTTGACCTCTTCATTCAGACTTCAATTCTCCCCAAACATACATCTCAGATGCATGACGCTGCTGACTTGTTCCACTATTTTCCTTTCTATCTTGGTTGTCAGTTTCTTTTATTTCTCCATTTGATTCCATAGCATCTCTTTTGTCTGTACTGTTTCATCCCATGTGCATTCAGTTTTACATTCCATTCCCCTATCCTTTGCAGAAGTTCTTGTTCAGATTCTGCCTGTAATACCACATTGTCAACATACAGCAGCTTTGCTGATCTGTCCCCCTGACCTTTTAGCTAACTTAGTCAATCATCAATTTGAACAGCAGTGGGCTCATACATGAACCCTGATGCACACTAGCTCCCACTGGGAACCCCTCTATGAGTTTGAACATTATTCATACATGTCACTGGGTCTTTGTACATAGCCTGCACTAATTCTATCAATGTTTCTGGGACTTTGTATAGACATTGGTGATATACCAGCAAACAAGTTTAGTATAGACTACACCACTAAAACATTTACCCAAAGTCCATTTATCCAAGAATCTATAAAAACTCCTATTATCACCAAAGATCATATTCTAAAGGTATTATGAAAGGCAAAAAAAAACTTTCTTGATGAGACCTTGCAAACAACATTTAATAAACTGTGACATGCATTCCCTCTCTGAAAATGTACACAAACTGTTTAAAGTAAGCTAAGCCACAGGATTTGTTCAAAGTTTAGTGTACCTCAATCATAATGCCCCTCCATAATTGTAGTCTTATCACGGACTATAGTAATTATCAAGTCACCACCCTTATGAATCAGAGCTGCACATCTATGGAGCTTTTCAAAACTGGTCTCATCAATTACTCCAAGTGTCAGTTGCATAACAGGTAGGACATTTTCCTTTGGTGCAGGATGCTGTGGGATCTATTCCCACACTAGGTAGATGGATTGCTGACACAGCAGAGCAGTATAAGAGGGATGCTGTGCTCCTGAATCTGTCATCATTCTGATGACATATTAAGCCAAAGTACCATCTGCTTGAGTAGATAGTAGCTCAGGTGGAGATAAAAGATCCCACAACATCTGTCAAAAAAAGAGGAGAAGTTCCTGGATGCCTTGACCAAATTACACTTAGTAGTATTAATATCATGTCTGGTCTTCCAGAAAAAGAGGTCACTAGGTTTGTCGGACTATTGTTGCTAACAAAGGATAAATAAATAAATTATGATACCAAAAATCCCATTATGCTAGACTCTCAACAGTTTGACTTCATCAAAGGAGATTCTGCCTATCAAATCTTCTTAACATCTTTGAGAGGGTCATATAAGTAATTGACAGTGGTTATGCTGTTCCACACAGTTTCTCTTGATCTAGTCAAAGTAATTGACACCGTGCACCATGTGGGCATTGTAAATAAGCTAAATACTTTAGATATAACTCCCCCATATGGTAAGATGAGTAACAAACTGGCTAAAATAAAGAACCTACATAGTTCATGTTGTAGGTACCTCATCTGACAATATGAAAGTAACCAGAAGAGTCACAGGGGTTCTGTACTGGGAACCCTCCTTTTCAACATTTACTTTTCTTATCTTCAAAGTAAGGAGCAGGAACTCTGGATAACTGACATTGCAGATGACCGCAGAGTGTTATTTCTATATCCTCCTAAAGACACATACACTCTTCAGAAAGATTTTACCCTATTTAATAACTGATGTACTGAAAACAGGCTCTAAGTAAATGCAAAAAAGTGTAATATAATTTAATTTAGCAAAAACAATACTCCACTACTGATAAAAAATGTAGTTGGAGATCTGTAAACCAGGGTTAACAGTAGTCTCTCCACTGACCATCATGTGGTAGCTGTTTTCAAAAAAATCCTTCTACATAGCGCAACTAATAATTATAAATATATCATCTAGATCTAAAGAAGTTGACATTGATTAGACCAATTATAGACTACAATGCTCTTTCAGGATACTTCGCTTAACTTAAGCAACAAATAAAAACACAGAGGTTCCTAATTAAGAAGATTTCAAGCTTAAAGAACCCAAACTACCAAGAGGCTAGAAGCTTCATCCCTTTACTCAGAAGCTTATAGGTTCTATAGGGGTGGTCTTCATCTCTGCTGTCTCTCCATTAGAGATCCTGTTGTTGTTAATCTCCTTATATCTCCACAAGTCTAATAGTTCAGTAAACACCAGAACCAGGGACCCGAATCTTCACCAGCAGATGAGTAGAACATGGTGAAATTCATATGTTATACAGTGCTTGCTCTCTATGGAATAAGCTGCCCATGTGGGTTAATCAGTATGATATATTATCATCCTGCAAACAGAACTTGGAAGAATGGAAGGGTGCCCTCAAATTTACCCTGGAACTAAATGGCCTAGCCTTCCATCTGAAAGTCTATATATCCTGAGGCTGGGTATTGCCAAGGTGCTGATGACTGTAGGACTAACTTGCCTTGAATCTCCTATGAATCCTATCAATGCCACATAATGTAACAGAAAAAACATCCTTAACACAATCTAAATGCTTACTATAACAAACAAAGCTCCCATAGACAAAACCAAACACTCCTATAAATCAGCATCAAGGAATAATCAAACAATGCAACAAAATTTAATCATATGCAAAAATGGTACATATACATATACATATACATATACATATTACAGAACATCAGTATAAGCCAAGGTGCTGATGACTGTAGGACTAACTTGCCTTGAAACTCCTATGAATCCTATCAATGCCACATAATGTAAAGAACCATCCTTAACACAATCGAAATGCTTACTATAACAAACAAAGCTCCCATAGACAAAACCAAACACTCCTATAAATCAGCATCAAGGAATAATCAAATGATGCAACAAAATTTAATCATATGCAAAAATGATACATATACATATACACATTACAGAACATCAGTATAAGCATACCACACATAGAACTGTATATGCAACTGCAACGGCAGAGAACCACAACAGTAAACAACACTAAGTACACACATTCACCATTCCTCTCTAAGTACATAGGAAACATACAAGCTCACATGTATACTTAAATGCATAGTAACATACATAAAGATAATTATAAATAAGTAACATATAAAATCCTATACAAGTTAACCACTACTACCATAATAAAATCCAAAAACCTAAAGAAAACTGCACAAATATATATAAAAAGGGGGAAAAACAGATGATGAAAACCAATATCTTGAATACAAATGAATATACTCATTTAGGGCCAGATTCATTAACACCCACTGTAAGTGCTGCTATTATGTGCCCAGACTGGCATGAGATGCTCATGGTAATGTGCTGTTTTTGTATACACAATGGATCCCCTTTGAAAGACACCAGATGTTTAACCAATCATTGAAGCCTATTGCCTTTTCCTGTTTAACCAATCATTGAAGCCTATTGCCTTTTCCTTCTATTCAGGCATCATTTCATATGAAGGAATGATTCCTGTAAGGACTAGTGTCTTATATGCATTTGTAACCTGCCTGGAAATCTCTGTCAGGTCTTTCTGCATACCCTTCAGAGTTTGATGTCTAGAATTATTCACTCTCACATGTGCCACTACCATATCATAGTTGTATTACTTGCAGTGTGAAGTTGTGAAGCTGTAAAATGCTACTATTACAGAGTCTACACACCTTACCTCATTCTGGGATGGGAAAGCTGACATTGGTCATTCACTCTCTTCTCCCAGTCCTGTCCTTCCAGTACTCATGCCACTAGTCAAACATAAGTCATCTGAGGCACAGTGAGGACTTTATCCCATGTGGCCAGCAAGAAGCTAGTTTACCTTTTGATCCAATGTACCAAGATGCTTTAGCTTTTCTGCAAGATGAATAAACCTAAGACTATAATTTGCAGTTTTTCGATAATAGAGGTGTTTAGGTGCAAGAGATAGCAAGAAAAGGCAGATTACCTTCACTATTCTTTGTTACTCATAGCGGATGTTTTAAATTATGTATTTATTTATTTAAATATGTTTACCAGGATAGTCCAACTGGATTAGCAAAGCGAAACCCCTTTTCAGGTAAGGCCCATGGAGAAAAACTCCATATATCAATATCGGAATGACAAATCACACAAAATAGGAAAATAGATGTAATAATTTTTGTAGTAGGATAAAATAATGCTGAGTTAAGCTTATTAACAAGCATTGTCAAAATAAAAAAATAATTAAACAGTTTGCATTTTATCTGATGACTTTTCACAGTGATATATACAAAGCAGATTTGGGGTAGATCAATTTAAGTATCGGTCACATTCATATATAGTTGTATAGCAGTATCAGTGCACAGAAGGGATAGTAGTTGTAATTCAGTATAGAGCATAAATAAAGATAGTGGTAGTGAAGAGTTCTTAAGCAATAGCCAGATAAATTATGCAGAGTGTAGCTGAGGAGAGAAGAGTCTAGGTCTAAAGGCGTTAGCGTAAGTGGATTTGGGTGCAGAGTGTAGATGAGGAGAGAAGAGTCTAGGTCTAAAGACGTTAGCGTAAGTGGATTTGGGTGCAGAGTGTAGATGAGGAGAGAAGAGTCTAGGTCTAAAGACGTTAGCGTAAGTGTATCTGGGTGCAGAGTGTAGATGAGGAGAGAAGAGTCTAGGTCTAAAGACATTAGCGTAAGTGGATTTGGGAAGGAGGAAGAAAGGGAAAGCAGAGTAGTAAAGGTTAGAAAAAGAACAGACAACAAGGTAGTAGAGTTAGAGAGGAGGAAAATGCAGAAGTCGAATCAAGCAGCCACAAAGTATTGTGAATACACAGTATGACTAAGTGTAGAAAAAGGGAAAAGAAAAAAAATGGCGGTAGGTCTGATTAGTATCGAGTCATGGCAGTAGTCAGTCTCACTCTAAGGATATTTAAATATCTACATTAGATCACTCCAATATTATCAAAAATGTACTAAATATAGGTGTAACTTGTTCAGTCTTTCTTCATTTTGTTTACCTTTTTTATACTCTTTGTACTTTTTGTAAAATACTGATTTCACCTACATTGTAAATGCTGAAACAATTTTCATATTCTAGTAATGGTATAATAATGTGATTATACAGAGGAATCAACATGGCTTTACTTTGGGAGAATATATGTTTTAAAACTGACCTGATAATATAACACAGTTTGTAATTTGTATCCTTGCATGTTCAGCAAAGACAATGTCATTCATTATTAAGACCTTTTACATGATGTAACTTATCCATGTTCATGCAAATTATCCTTTATTTATTTGTGTGCAAAATTTACATAGTAGTTTATATTCATAAACCTTTATTTTTCTTGAATTTTTCTGTATAAGTCTACTAGTTGTTACTTGTGTACATGGAAATATTCTCCTCTGGTGTCTGTTGAGAAGTAGGCCTTTTTTTGCCCAGCCAGAGTAGCCTGGCCAACCAAAGTATAATAAATAAAAATAAAACAAAAAAAGATTATCAGCTGGCACAGAGAGAAACTATCTCATTATTTATTTCATATGGCTATTCCTGATTTTCTTTTCATACATGTAAAACTCTGCATATTCTTGGCAGTTAAATAACACTTCATTACGGGAAGCTCATGTCTATGGTTTATCTACATAATTCTGAAGACCCTGACAATCCTTAACTGTTATTACTATACTTGCTATTTTTTATGTAATCAGTAAACTTTGAGACTCAGCATTCATTATTGGATGGCATAGCCAACATATGCCTAAAATACGTATGGTCCTAAGGCTGGCCCTTGAGGTACTCCACTAAACATAATGTATTCAAAGGATTTTATATGATCTATCTGATTGACAGCCTTGAAAATCCAGGCTTGTACCTTAATTGAGCACGCTGCCCACAGCAGCAATGTGATCTAGTTCTTACAGTGAAAATGAACTACTGAATTACATTTGATTTTCCACCTGGTGATATATTCTTGGAAACATATCCAATTTTCTATTCAACTGAATTAAAAATACATTTCTATAAAACTGTTGTTCTTGCTGTTTAGGAATTTCACAGTATATACAGTCCATTCACACTTGACCCAAAGGCTTGTGTTTCAGCCCAGAATATGAAAATCATAATTCAGCATTTTAAAAAGAAGATGCTGCCATTAAGTTGCAACTGTATCTAATTTAAATGCAACATCTTTGTTTTCCTCCACAGCCTTTCATACCAGAATTCACTCTGTCCCTTACATACAGTATTGTATTTGTGTTTCGTCCTGCTTTGTTACTTTATTTTTCTTTTGCCTCTTCTTAAAAGTACTTAGTTGTCTTTATTCTGCTGCATTTGCTGCTGCTTGGCAGTAGCCTGATTGAATTCTGAATGTTGTTCTAAGCCTTTTGGTTTATGCACTTGGGCCTCACAACAGTTGTTTTACATTAGGAAGGTTTGTGGTCTGCACTGTTGTGGCAGGACAGGTAGCTTACATCCTTCTAAGCTGGGAATTGCTGATTGAGGGCTCAGTGTCTGTTATTCTAAAAGTGTATTGGTTCTGATTTGGGCACTTGGGCTTTGGGCCAGTTATTTTACATTAAGAAGGTTTGTGGTCTGCACTCTTGTGGGAGGATAGGCTAGATTCTGCCCTTCTGCGCTGGTAATTTCTGGTTAACAGGTTATTATGCCTGCTTATTTAAACTGCTTCTTTCTGAAATTGGTGCGCCTTGTTTGCTGTAGCATAGACTAATTTCAGGCCTGCTGAATCTAGCTTTGTTTGTATAACTTGAGCACTGATCCAGGCCATCTTCTTTGGAGAAGGTTCCCCTGCACCCTAGTGGCAGGGGTGTGCAGTTAGAATTTCTCTGAGTGAAGACTGCTGGAACAGGGCTCAGTTTTGAGCTTTTTACTGGTTAATTGGGTAATTTGTTTAAATCAATCTGCTCGTTTCCTATTGTTATATAAAAAATGCACTTTATCCATCTGCTTTTACTGTAATTGTGTTTCTTCCTACTTTATTACCTTATTTTGCGTTTGCTGCCTGTTCTTAAAAGTACTTAATTGCATTTATTCTGTGACATTTATTACTGCTTGTTAGTAGCCTGATTAAATTGTAACTGTTATTCTAAGCCTTTGGTTTAAGCACTTGGACTTCAGACCAGTTGTTTTACATTAAGAAGGTTTGTGGTCTTCACTGCTGTGGCAGGACAGGTAGCTTACATCCTTTTAAGTTGGGAGTTGCTGATTGAAGGTTTAGTGCCTGTTCTAAAAGTGTATTAGTTATGGTTTAAGCACTTCGGCTTTGGGCCAGTTATTTTACATTAAGAAGGTGTGGTCTGCATTCTTGTGGGAGGAGAGGGTAGATTCTGCCCTTCTGAGCTGGGAGTTGCTGGTTAAAGGCTTATTGTGACTGCTTATTTCAACTGTTTCTTTCTGAAATTGGTACGCTTTATTTGCTGTAGCATAGACTAGATTCAGATCTGCTGAATCTAGCTTTGTTTATATAACTTGAGCACTAATTCAGGCCATATTTTTGGGAGAAGGTTCCCCTGCACCCTAGTGGCAGGGGTGTGCAGTTGGAACTTGTCTGATCGAAGACTGCTGGAACAGGGCTCAGTTTTTAGATTATATTGGTTAATTGATTAATTTGTTTAAATCAGTTTTCTCATTCGCTACTGTTATATTAAAAAAAAACTAAGAAATAGAACTAGCCAGTTTTTTAGTTCTAGCACTCAAATCGGTTTCTTTGAGCTCAGCACTTGTTCAGAACTTGTAAGCACTAAATAAGCTACAAATTACTACAGCACTCAACTTTCCTCACTATCTAGAGAAAAACAGTTTTTAGTACTTAATAAATAAGCACCTATCCAGGCATGTCTAAGGGTTAGCTCCTGGTATTTTCTCCTGTCTACCTGATGAATCAGGGCATCTTGGGCCAATGCCTCATGTACACAGACAACCCTCTCCTCCTACTACCCAGCACTACAACCTGTGAGAGATGCACTTATATAGCCAAACTGGAAGCAAAGCTCTCTTCACCCAAGAATGGACTAGACAGTCAAGAGGAGTAGGTAATCACCTGCACTACACCAGACTCATCACATAGTCCCCTAAAACCTCCACCACCATAACACACACATAGAAACACAAAGCACACACCTACATTTGTGGAGGCTCTCAATAAAAGTCTGCCCAAGCAAGAGAGCCCTCCAAAGCAGAAACACAAGCAACCACCACCCCCCAACCCAACCCAAATGACACATAGCCCACAAAACTAGGTGTGCCACTCAACCACAGCCCATAAGGCATAACAACGTACCCACCACTCTAGTCATAGGTGACTCTATAGTTGGGCACATTGATGTTCCACTCACCATGCTAAACAAGGAAAAAGTTACTGTCAGCTGCCTGTCAGGTGCCAGGATCTGCCACATAACTCACGCACTCAGGTCACTCCACAACAAGTACAAATATGACTCTGTCATTGTCCATGTTGGTGTGAATGACCTGAGACATACCTCCCTGGACTACATGAAAATAGACATGGAGGAGCTCTCTTATCTTGTAGACCAGGCATGTATGACCCTAGCCCTGAGTAGCATTCTTCCATCACCCAGAATGATACCACAGTCCAAGGACAAAATGATTGACTTCAACAATTGGCTAAGCTTCTGGTGTTATTCTAAGGGGATCCAGTATCTGTCTGCCTGAGATGACATGATCGACAAACCACGATGTTTTGCCAGAGATGGCCTGCACCTGTTGCCCTTGGGATTCCGGATACTGGCTAAGGCTCTTGCCTCCCCTACAGTGCCTTTTTTAGGCAAGGTTCAAATAACACATTCACCACCATAACAGGTACAAGCAAGCAAAATCTGATGGTAATGCTGCTCAATGCTAGAAGTCTAAACCTCAAAATGCACTCACTCGTGGCACTCCTTAAAATGGAGAACATCGACATCTGTGCAGTGACAGAAACCTGGTTCAAGGCTCCAGAGAGCACCCCTGCATTACCAGGCTATAATTCATACCACACCTTTCGGCTACCTAACCTGGACCGAAACACTAAAGGTGGAGGCGTGTCCATATTCATTAAGGATATCCACACCTCCAGGCTTGTTGCTCAGCATAATGCATCCAAGGTTATCCAAGTGCAACTAACTCTGGGCAGGACCGCAATCCAAATTGTAGCTTGCTACAGATCCCCCCACCATGCCCCAGGATTCCCACTCCTCATTTCTTGATACACTGGAAAATATTAGGGTACAACCCGACACCAAAATAATGGGCGATTTCTACTACTCCACCATTAACTGGGAAAACAACTTGTGTACCAACTCTTTTGCTCAACGTTTTCTGGAATTCATAAATTCCAACACCTTGGATCAACTTACCCATACCCCCACCAGGGGCAGCAATATCCTAGACCTAGTCATTACCAACATGGGTGACCGGTGTTCCACACCACAGGTCATTTCCTTGTTGGTCAGATCCGACCACAAGCTAATCACCCTAGACATCCACATCCCAGCCCCACCCCACATTAGGGAAACCACTGTAAAAAATTTCTCCAAAGCCAACTTCACGCTTCTTAAGACAGAAGTGGCAAACTTCACAACACCCATGCAGATGGACAATAGAGGTACGACTGCTGAATCCTACACAAATGCACTTTATAAGGACTTACACAAGTGCATGGATCATGCTATCCCTAACAGAACCAAGATCCTATCCTCCAAAAAATTAAAGCCAATCTGGTTGTCCCCTGCCATAAACAAAGAAAGAAAGAAAGAAACTGTTGCAAAAAAAGAGTAAAATCCCATGATTGGAAGAACTCCCTGGTCAGCCTCAGTAAGAAGCTGAGATCCCTCATAAAATCCTCCAAAGCTAGTTACGAAACAAAAATTGCCACTGATTCTAAAGATAACCACAAAGCATTCTATAGCTATGTCAAGAATGTCAATGGCAACACTCACAGCTGCTCTGAGCTACAGCACAATGGCACTAAATATACAGAACCAACTGATATTGCCAACATCCTGGCAGATAGGTTCAGTGCTAACCCCGCCCTTTCCCCCTAAAGGGCCCATCTCTATACCGGAAGAATGCAAAGTTCCTGTAATTATGGCTGCACAGGTAAAATCCACACTCTCCAAAGCCAAGAACACAGCATCCATGAGACCTGACAACATCTGAGGCTGTGTTCTACATGAACTACAGAATGAACTGGCACCCCACCTAAGTACCATGTTCAATCATAGCCTCACCTCAGGCTTTGTGCCTACTGAATGGCGCACTGTGACAGTTATCCCACTCCACAAAGGGGGAGCCACCATGGACCCTGGGAACTACCTTCCCATTAGCCTGACGAGCCTGGTCTGCAACGTCATGGAATATATCATCATGGAACTTATAAACAAAGACATTGGTAATCTCCAAACTCTGGACCCCACCCTGTTTGGATTTGTAAAAGGCAGATTATGTCTCCTAAACCTGATAGACTTCTTTGAAGCAGTCACCAAAGCCGTAGATGAGGGTAAGGTGGGTCACACAGCCTATCTAGATCTTGCCAAGGCTTTCCACACCATCCCCTACTCTGGAATTATAGATAAACTCACTAAACTAGGTATAAATCCCTATATCACAAGATGGTTTGCCAACTGGTTCACCGACAGAACCCACACTGTGAAAGTAGCAGACTCCAAATCCGACTTCAGACCAGTGACAAGAGGAGTACCACAGGGTTCAGTCCTGGGTCCTTTCCTGTTTGGTATCTACTTCTCTGAAGTATAGACTAACACAGAAGGCCTTTGGCTGACAAAGTTCAAAGATGACTGCAAACTAGGAACCATAATCAAAACTCCTAATGATGTGGACATACTACAAAAGGGCCTCACTGAGACAGATGCCTGGTGTCAAAGCCATGGCCTCAAGCTCAGTGCCAAAAAGTGCATTGTCATCCCCTTTGGTAAAAACTCTGTACCCATGAGCTACCACAAAGGTGGTAGTCTACTTAACACCGAAAGTGTGATAAGATACCTTGGGGACACAGGTGGACAGTAGTCTCTCCTTTGATAATCACATCACCACAGTTGTCAGGAAATTCTTCTACGTGGCACACCTCATCACAAAAGGTTTCTCATCCAGGAAAAAAGAGGTCATTGTTCCCCTCTACTCATCACTCATTAGACCCATTATAGAGTACAATGCCCCTTTTGGTATGTACCTCATGAGACATCTACAACAACTGGAAAGGCAGCAGAAATACCTCACAAAGAGGATTACAGGCCTCAAACAGATGTCCTACGCAGACCGTCTCAAAAAACTCCAGCTTTACTCCGTCACATATCGCCTACTCAGAGGTGATCTCTGCCTAACATACAAAGCTATGTCAAACCCATATCTGATGGACGTGCTCCACTTAAATAAATCCCAATCCCTCCGAGCTACATGCTCTAGGGACCTAAACCTTGTCCCCACAATAAACAGAACATGCTGGAAGGATAGATTCCTGTCCCAGAGACTTCCCATTCTCTGGAAAAAACTACCTATCTATATCAGACAAAGCTCCTCATTAACACTCATCAAGAAAAATCTTGATGATTGGATGGGAAATAGGAAATTCACCCCGGGGATCACTTCTGTGGCTCTGCTTGGCACAGGAAAATAATTGTCTTGGGTGGCGAAAGCCAGGGTACCTTTTTGGCTAGGCTTATATAGGGCCTAGGGCCAATAGCCTAGTACCTACCTATGAAGCTATGAACCCACAGCTTGGGTTGAATGCATTAACTTATTCTGGCTATCACTGCATGCATTAAAACACTGTGCAGTATGCTTTCAAATTACTGAATGCACATCAATGTACTAACAAAAATGTTTGATGCAAACTGTTCTATTTCCTCCAAAGCATTAATTCCTAACTGTAGCATTTGTTAGTATTTCTTACTGACTCAGATAAAATTATGTTTATCCCTACAGAACTTACAGATATATTTTTATTCTGTGCATTATTGTTTGCACTGGGTGTGGTTTCTGCCTGCCTAGTTGCTACCAGGTACAGTCATGGACAACATGCATTCATCTGCATTTTTTATTATGTTTAATCACCTTATATGCTATTTTCAGTACGTGTTCATTCCCATAAGTTATTTTATGCACATTTAATTCTTACTGATACATGCTCAGATTGTTTTCTTAACATTTCACTCCACATACTTCAGTGGGTTTCTCCAGTATTTTCAATATTTAGCACCTTAGCTGATCATCCATGCTTCCACACAATTTTCTAAGTTAATCAGTGTAATCAACAAACTCAAAATCCAATCTCTCTGCTTTCAACTTCAATAATATAATTTATTTATTAATTTCTAAACCCACCTATTTATTTTAAAATCATTATCAGATATGGAAAGCTCTAACTGAGTTCACGGTATGCCTCAAACAATGAATGCCTCTTTCTTTCTTTGTTAAGCAAAATTGCTAAAAATCTTCTGGATTAAATCCATGCCAGTATCATGAATGATCATTGCAAACTTTACTATTGCAGGTTTGTCAAAAAGCAAATGGCTTGCTAATATTTTATTTCTATGGCATGAACAACAGTAAGGCACAAATAGATATGGCATAAAAACATTTCCATTCAGCAAACCCCAAAAAGTCGATGCAAAACAAAAATGATGCTTCCATTAGTAGAACAGAGCTAATCACAGCTACATCTGACACTTTAGCACATCTGTCTAATAGTATGAAAAATATGAAGTGTGAAGACAGCAATGTAACAAAAGACACACACCTGACGTCAAGGCTTTTCCAAACACTGCCATCACCTTCCAAACCATATTACTCACTTCTAAACACATTATAGAGGTTGGGGAAATACATACATTTAATTTCAGGGTTATAGAGACCATTCCACCTAGTGTTAGGGAGGGTGATATTATTAACCACACAGAATACAGGGAAACACACTGGATTATTATGCTTCAAGCAGACAGGGGGAGAGGTTTAAATGAAAGGGCCTCCATTAAGCCCCTATTGAAGAAGAGAAGACTTCAGAGATGACCGTTTCATTAGTATATATGTTTTTCTTCTTTTACATATGCATATTTTCATATATAGGTTCATAGGTTGGTACTAGGCTATCAGCCCTAGGGCCTATACAAGCCTAGCCATAACAATTCCCTGGCTATTTCTTCCCACATTATTTAGTTCCCTGGACCCCTGTCTAGCAGGGTGACTGACGTGATCCCTGGGGTGAATTTCCTTTCTCCCATCCAATCGTCAAGGTTCCTTTTGAAGAGGGCCAAAGAGGCACTCTGCTTGACATGTATGGGCAATCTATTCCAGAGTCTGGGAAGTCTCTGGGTCAGGAACCTATCCCTCCAGCATGTTTTGTTTATTGTGATGACAAGGTTTAGATCTCTGGAGCATGTGGCTCTGAGGGATTGGGATTTCTTTAAGTGTAGCATGTCCAACAGCTCTGGGTTTGACATGGCCTTGTATGTTAAGCAGAGATCACCTCTGAGTAGATGAAATGTGACAGTATAGCTGAAGTTTTTTAAGGCGGTCAGCGTAGGGCATCTGCTTTAGGCCTGTGATTCTTTTAGTGAGGTATTTCTGTGGCCTTTCCAGTTGTTGCAGATGTCTTGAGAGGTACATACCAAACGGGGCATTGTATTCTATAATGGGTCTAATGAGGGATGAGTACAGTGGGACAATGACCTCCTTTTTTCTGGATGAAAAGCCCTTTGTGATGAGGTGTGCCACATATAAGGATTTCCTGACTGTTGTGGCGATGTGGTTATTGAAGGTGATACCACTGTCCACCTGTGTCCCTAAGTCTCTTATCACACTTTCGGTGTTTAATGTACTGCCACCTATATGGTAATTCATGGATACATGTTTTTTCCCAAAGGGGATAACTATATATTTCTTGGCATTGAGCTTGAGCCCATGGCTCTGGCACCAAGCATCTGTTTCTGTAAGGCCCTTTTGTAGAGTATCCACATCAGTTGGTGATTCAATAATGGCTCCCAGTTTGCAGTCATCTGCGAACTTTGTTAGCTGGAGTCCCTTAGTGTTGACCTGTACTTCAGAGAAGTAGATGCCAAACAAGAGCAGTCCCAGGACTGAACCCTGAGGTACTCCATTTGTCACTTGTCTGGAGCTAGATTTGGAGTTGGCTACTTTTACAGTGTGGGTTCTATCAGTAAGCCAGTTAGCAACCCATTGGGTGACGTAGGGATTAATGCCCAGCTTAGCAAGTTTATCTATTATTCCAGAGAGGGGGATGGTGTCAAAGGCCTTGGCAAGGTTTAGATAGGCTGTGTGGATCACCTTACCCTTGTCCATGGCTCTGGAGACTGATTCGAAGAAGTCAATCAGGTTCAGGAGACAAAATCAGCCCTTCACGAACCCAAACTGGGTGGGGTCCAGTGTTTGAATGTTGCCAATGTCTTTGTTTATAAGTTCCATGATAATACGCTCCATGGCCTTGCAGATAAGGCTTGTTAGACTGATGGGACGGTAGTTTCCGGGATCCAAGGTGGATCCCTCCTTGTGGAGTGGGATAACTGTAGCTCTGCGCCACTCACTGGGCACAAAACCTGAGGAGAGGCTATGATTAAACATGACACTTAGGTGAGGTGCCAGTTCATATTGTAGTTCATGTAGTACACAGCCCGGGATGTCATCTGGTCCCATGGATGCTGTATTCTTAGCTTTGGAGAGTGCGTTTTTTACCTGTGTGGCTGTTTTTACCGGAATTTGGCAATCTTCCAGTATTGAGATGGGCTATTTAGGGGGTGAGAGGGGAGTGAAGTTGGCACTGAATTGATCTGCCAGGATATTGGCAATATCCTTGGCATCAGTATATTTAATGCCATTCTGCTTTAGCTCAGAGCAGATCTGAGCATTGCTATTTAGATTCTTGACATAGTTATAGAATGCCTTGTGGTTGTCTTTGGAATCTTTGGCAATGTTATTTTCATAACTAGCTTTGGAGGATTTTATGAGGGATCTCAGTTTCTTACTGACGCTGGTAAGGGAGTTTTTTGCATCCTGGGATTTTCCTCTTTTCTGCAACAGTTTCTTCCTTTTGTTGTAAAGTTTGTTTATGGCAGGGGACCACCAGATTGGCTTCCTTTTTTTGGATGAGAGCATCTTGGTTCTATTTGGGATGGCACGATTCATGTCTTAGTGTAGGATTCAGCAGTTGAGCTTTCAGTTCCTGTCCGCATGGGTGTCATGAAGTTTGTCACTTCTGACTTGAGTAGCATGACGTTTTTTATGGAAGTTTCTTTACTGGGGGGATGGGGGTGGGATGTAGATGTTAAGGGTGATTAGCTTATGGTCAGACCTTACTAACGAGGGGGTGACCATAGGTGTGGTGCATCAATTTCCCATGTTGGTAATAACCAGGTCTAGGATATTGGAGCCCCTGGTGGGACTATGGATTAGTTGATCCAGGGCGTTGGATTTTATGAATTCCAATAACTGTTGGGCAAAGGTGTTGGTACATGAGTAGTTTTCCCAGTTAATGGCAGGGTAGTTAAAATCATCCAGTATTAGGGTGTTTGGTTCTATCTTAATATTTTCCAGTATGTTTAGAAAGATGTAGTGAGAATCTTGGGGTATGGTGGGGGATCTGTAGCAAGCTACAATTTGGATTGCAGTCTTACCTAGTGTTGGTTGCACCTGGAGAATTTCAGACGCATTGTGTTGGGCAACTAGCCTGGTGGTGTGAATATCCTTGGTGAATATTGACATGCCTCCACCTTTAGTGTTTCGGTCCTGGTTTGGTGGCCGAAAAGTGTGATAAGAGTTGTAGCCTGGTATTGCAGGGATGCTCTCTGGAGCCTTGAACCAAGTCTCAGTTACTGCACAGATATCGATGTTATTTATATATATATATATATATATATATATATATATATATATATATATTATTTTTATTTTTATTTTTGTTTTGTCTTTTCATTTTCATTTTTATTGCATCAAGTCATCCTTCATATAATGGGAGTACGTACAGCTATGGATTCATTACTAATGTTTGTGGTTGCGTTTTTTCATGTGGTGTTTCCTTTGAATACTGATTATTCACTAATTGATGCATTTTTCCTATTGGATGTTAGTATTTTTATGTGTTTAAATGGAATGTCTTTTAGTGCTATTACAGGTCTGATGGAGCTTGATTGCAAAAGCGCTTACCGTTTGTTTGTTGCAATAAATCTGTTTTATTTTTAATTGAAGGATTCAGAGACTGTTTTCTTTTTTGCCTGGTCACTCTGTTGTGATATAGTTATTTTCTACATATTTATCTTTACTATTGTTACAACAGAGTATTTACTCCTTGGACTATACGTTATTTTCTTTATTGTAATATGTTTGTGTGATATCTTACATTTAATGTTACATAATTCCAAAACAGGAATAGCACTGTAGCAAAACTAATGACATCTGTTAACATCTGCTAATAAACTGTTTATCACAAACACTCAAGGAACTACTGCTTTGCAAATAAACTTAAAAAAAAATCACAGAGGAAACAATAGATAGTAATAATAAAAAGATATTACTCACCCAGTTTTCTTTTCTTCTTTTACTTTATCTGATTTGGCAGAATAGAAATAAACAAATGTTATGATCTTCAAAATGCACCGAGAACATCAGTCTGCATCACAAATCACCATTTACACACACACTAACTATATCATTTTCTTTCCTTATATGTATCAGATACGGCTGACTTCACTTTAATACATTTTCAGCTCTGAATATCATGTATTTATATAATCATTTGCAATTATAAGTTAGATGTGTTTTAGTTATTAATATGCATTCTATGAGCATCATCAGAAAAAAAGACATTTCAAATAACTATCCCATGGTTTTCACAACAAATATTCAGAGAGAGAATAACTGGATTATTGAAGCTGAATTTATCACAGATCCTGTAGTCTACAAATATGATGCCTGCTAAATTCAGGAAAGGGTAGCTCTGTTTAATTAAGTAGTAAAATCCCAACTTTCATATTTGTTAGCTAAGTAAGCAAGTTGCTCCACATTTCCTTTGCTGTCCTGACCGAAACCGCAGGCACAAAAACAGTAACAAATACAATCTGTAGTCAACAACAGGATGGAGCCAGCATGACCAAGTGAACGTGCATTTGCATGTCATAGTAAGTGCAGCAGAAGCATAAACCGGTTTAATATGCAGCAGTATTTTACAGGTATTTACAAGCCAAAGAAGTGAATTGTGTTTCTACACCGAGGAGAGCGGTAGTTCAGTGGAGTAGAAAGAGAAGAGAATGATGATTTACTGGAACAGAAACAGTAGATGGATGTGGAAGAACTGAATGGGATAGAAAAGTGGGATTTATACCATAGGGAAGAAAAGTTTGAGCAGCACTGTAAGAGCATGCTAAAGCTAGGCAGTTTTCAAATGTATATGCCTAAGGCATAAATAAGAAATTTCAAATAAGTCGGTAAAAAGTTTTATTATTTGTTAATTGGATAAATAGGCTGGTCATCTGACCTTTTCCCGCAATATCGTATGGCAAGGGTCATTAGAAATGTGATTAAATAATGGATTTATTTTAATTTTGTATTCATAATTTGTTAACTAGCTAAGTGGATACAAAGAGCAAAAGTACAATATGGGCAGCTGACAACTGCATTAAATATACAGACAAGCAATTAACAGACACATTAAGTAGAAAAAGAAAGTCTTAACAATAAACTTTACAGAGTAAATGATATATGCTATGCATAGTGTGGAATGACCTGCATAGCACTATAATCATGAAAAATTATTATTATTTTATACGGATGTATACGGAATGGGAAAATTCAGTCTGTAGCTAGTAGTGCATTCAACTCAGATAGTAGACCTATCCATTTATTAGCTTGGTGTGAGGTAATTAGTAAAGTTTATACATCTTCCATCCTCAAAGTAATAAGAGAAGAAAACTAGCCTAAAAGATGCATTAAGGGTAGTGATCTAATAGTTGGAGGAAGTACATTCCAGGACACAGAGCCTACTTTAAAAAAAGAGACATTATCAAATGACAAAGAAAAAAAATTACATCTTACACAGACCTTTCCTATTTTTATTCTTGATGACAGAGCATTTAGTTAAAAGCTTTTATATGATCTCAGTGGAATGTGTGTGACTTTGGAGCTCTTATCAATGAATTCACTGTTAAAGTATCACAGTATAGCTACAGTAAAGTCATGAAGAACTTTACAAATCTCAGATGTGATTACTAATGGAGTTGCTGTGAATCACCTCCAACAAGCTAATGTATTGATAATTTCTAATCACTATTCGTGGTTAAGTGAATTGCAGGTACACATATGTGATTTAACTTAACACTGTGAGTGGAATTCAGTAAAGCCTACACAGAGCATTTTGCCATGTAGGCATAGTGGCATGGCCCCAACATCGAACATGGCCGCCAAGTGATCCAATAAACAAGGCGGGGGGTACATGAATGTGAGGACACAGAAGTGTTCACGGAATGCAAATCACATCATAAGCTGGTGAAATACAACAAGTGCTAGGGTTAGAACCATGTAGGTAGTAGTAGAACACGTAGCTGACATCAAAATGGGGGGTGTCACACTATACTTAAGTGGATTGGAGCACTGTTTGCGCTCAGCTAAGCAGCTAAGTAGGGGGTGTTTCTGATGCTGCTGAGCTCTGTTTAGCCCCACAGCATGTGTTTTAGCTGTTTTATGAAAAGTTGAGCATGCCCGTGCTTGGGGAAATGTCAAATCTTCTTAACACTGTTTATACTAGTGCTGCGGGTTTGTGCAGTGCACCACAGTGCTTAGCAGTGCTTAGCAGCGAAAAAATTTAAAAATAAAAATAGAAAAAGAAAGGAAATAGCCAGGGTAAGCCAATCAGGTAGAAATGACTGATAAACCCTGCTCAACAGACACTGGCCCATTCAAACTCCCAGTGCTATACATGTCAAGTGGAATGCAGCATAATGAGCCAATCACACAGGCTGCAACTGCAGCACACCACTATAAAGTATGCCTACACCCTACAATCTGATTTTTTCCACATACTCTGCACCATTGGAATACACACTTGGGAATTTTAACTGACAAAATGCTAGGGGCTGCTGTTGCTCTGCTACATCTGTATGCACTTGAGGACACAGTGCAGGCTGGAGAAGTTGTTTGACCGCAACTGAGCTACAAAATATAAGTATCTTTTGATTATTTTTACAGATTACTGTTTTTATAATTTAATATATATAAAGCACTTTGTCTATTCAGAATCTTCACAAATCCTTATCTGTTTAAAAACTTTCATTTGACTCTGTAGTGCTTTGCTGTCTTAGGCTATTGTATAAACTGAAACATTTACTCTGTGTAATTATCTCTTGGCTAGTGGGGGCTGGTTCTTTTGTGTTCTTGTAAAAAAAAAAGTTATTGTTCTGGTCTTTTGCACACAGTGCAGGCTGGAGAAGTTGTTTGACCGCAACTGAGCTACAAAATATAAGTATCCTTTGATTATTTTTACAGATTACTGTTTTTATAATTTAATATATATAAAGCACTTTGTCTATTCAGAATCTTCACAAATCCTTATCTGTTTAAAAACTTCCATTTGACTCTGTAGTGCTTTGCTGTCTTAGGCTATTGTATAAACTGAAACATTTACTCTGTGTAATTATCTCTTGGCTAGTGGGGGCTGTTTCTTTTGTGTTCTTGTAAAAAAAAAGTTGTTGTTCTGGTCTTGCCCTAACTTTGGTAGGTCTCTGTATTTGCACACAGTGCAGGCTGAAGAAGTTGTTTGACCGCAACTGAGCTACAAAATATAAGTATCTTTTGATTATTTTTATAGATTACTGTTTTTATAATTTAATATATATAAAGCACTTTGTCTATTCAGAATCTTCACAAATCCTTATCTGTTTAAAACTTTCATTTGACTCTGTAGTGCTTTGCTGTCTTAGGCTATTGTATAAACTGAAACATTTACTCTGTGTAATTATCTCTTGGCTAGTGGGGGCTGGTTCTTTTGTGTTCTTGTAAAAAAAAAGTTGTTGTTCTGGTCTTGCCCTAACTTTGGTAGGTCTCTGTATTTGCACACAGTGCAGGCTGGAGAACTTGTTTGACCGCAACTGAGCTACAAAATATAAGTATCTTTTGATTATTTTTACAGATTACTGTTTTTATAATTTAATATATATAAAGCACTTTGTCTATTCAGAATCTTCACAAATCCTTATCTGTTTAAAAACTTTCATTTGACTCTGTAGTGCTTTGCTGTCTTAGGCTATTGTATAAACTGAAACATTTACTCTGTGTAATTATCTCTTGGCTAGTGGGGCTGGTTCTTTTGTGTTCTTGTAAAAAAAAAGTTGTTGTTCTGGTCTTGCCCTAACTTTGGTAGGTCTCTGTATTTGCACACAGTGCAGGCTGGAGAAGTTGTTTGACCGCAACTGAGCTACAAAATATAAGTATCTTTTGATTATTTTTACAGATTACTGTTTTTATAATTTAATATATATAAAGCACTTTGTCTATTCAGAATCTTCACAAATCCTTATCTGTTTAAAAACTTTCATTTGACTCTGTAGTGCTTTGCTGTCTTAGGCTATTGTATAAACTGAAACATTTACTCTGTGTAATTATCTCTTGGCTAGTGGGGGCTGGTTCTTTTGTGTTCTTGTAAAAAAAGTTGTTGTTCTGGTCTTGCCCTAACTTTGGTAGGTCTCTGTATTTGCACACAGTGCAGGCTGGAGAAGTTGTTTGACCGCAACTGAGCTACAAAATATAAGTATCTTTTGATTATTTTTACAGATTACTGTTTTTATAATTTAATATATATAAAGCACTTTGTCTATTCAGAATCTTCACAAATCCTTATCTGTTTAAAAACTTTCATTTGACTCTGTAGTGCTTTGCTGTCTTAGGCTATTGTATAAACTGAAACATTTACTCTGTGTAATTATCTCTTGGCTAGTGGGGGCTGGTTCTTTTGTGTTCTTGTAAAAAAAAGTTGTTGTTCTGGTCTTGCCCTAACTTTGGTAGGTCTCTGTATTTGCACACAGTGCAGGCTGGAGAAGTTGTTTGACCGCAACTGAGCTACAAAATATAAGTATCTTTTGATTATTTTTACAGATTACTGTTTTTATAATTTAATATATATAAAGCACTTTGTCTATTCAGAATCTTCACAAATCCTTATCTGTTTAAAAACTTTTATTTTGTCCCACCCTCCCTCCTTGTTGGTGTCTTGCTCTTATACTTGGTGGCTTTGCAGTTGCCCGCCCCTACTGTGACACACCTCCCAGTCTAGTGTCATTAGCTCTTTCTTCTTAATACAGAGAGAACATTTGATAAGGCCTTCTGTTCCTCCTTTTCCTTTTCAAAAGTAAAACAAAACTTTTTTTTTCTTTTTCGCCTGAACCTTCTTGTGTTCTGACTGTCCTTCTCAAACATATTGGAAATATACAGTATATTTCAGAGCATTTGTTATAACTGTATTTGCTATAACTGATTTAAGTACTTTTTTCTGGCTTTTTGAATATTTACTGCTTAGCGACTGCATCTTAGCCTGTTTATACAGCTCTGCATTCTATTTAAACCGTTTTTGTGTTGATTAACTGTTTTGCACTCTTAAAAAGTTATTTGTTGCTTAATTTTACCTGTAGGCTAACACACTCAAGTGAGCTAGCCGCTTAAAAGCATTTATAGCATTTACTGTCTGTTTTTTTCCTTGTCTCTGTAAAAAAAAAAAAAAAAAAAATCTCTTGTTTTCCCACCTTACTGAACTAGAGTAGTCCAGTTTCAGAGTTGCTGATCCCTGGGCTTTGTTTTTAGTTCCTGTTACTGATCCATTGCCTTATTAGGAAGGAGGGAAGTTTCTTTGCTTACCAGTGGGAGTGGGAAGCACTGAGCAGCCTTTTTGTCCGAATTGGTGAAGTTTCAGCCAGAAACTAGTAGTCCATTGGTCGTTTTGGGCCAATTCCTAGCTCCTTTCAGCCCCCTGCTATAAAACACGCTAAACACGCGTTTTCCAGCTTGTACCAACTCAGCACAGATCCTCGTGGTGGCCTGCAGAGTGATCCAAGCAGCAGAGAGCTAAAAGAGTGACTTTCTACCAGATATAAGTATTTTTTGTGGCTTTCCCACTGTTATTAAGCTAGTGACTGCATTTCACCTGTTTTACTGCTACTTTAAGTGATTTCTGCATTTTACACTGTTTATTGCACTTTAAGTTACTAATTGTTGCAAATTGTTTCTGTAGGCTACACACTAAAGTGCGCTAGCTGATTTACAGCATTTATAGCATTTACTGTCTGTTTTTTCCTTATCTCTGTAATAAAACAAAAAAATCTCGTTTTCCCGCCTTACTGAACTAGAGTAGTCCAGTTTCAGAGTTGCTGATCCCTGGGCTTTGTTTTTAGTTCCTGTTACTGATCCATTGCCTTATTAGGAAGGAGGGAAGTTTCTTTGCTTACCAGTGGGAGTGGGAAGCACTGAGCGGCCTTTTTGTCCGATTTGGTGAAGTTTCAGCCAGAAACTAGTAGTCCATTGGTCGTTTTGGGCCAATTCCTAGCTCCTTTCAGCCCCCTGCTATAAAACACTCTAAACACGTGTTTTCCAGCTTGTACCAACTCAGCACAGATCCTCGTGGTGGCCTGCAGAGTGATCCAAGCAGCAGAGAGCTAAAAGAGTGACTTTCTACCAGATATAAGTATTTTTTGTGGCTTTCCCACTGTTATTAAGCTAGTGACTGCATTTCGCCTGTTTTACTGCTACTTTAAGTGATTTCTGCATTTTACACTGTTTATTGCACTTTAAGTTACTAATTGTTGCAAATTGTTTCTGTAGGCTACACACTAAAGTGCGCTAGCTGATTTACAGCATTTATAGCATTTACTGTCTGTTTTTTTCCTTATCTCTGTAATAAAACAAAAAAATCTCTTGTTTTCCCACCTTACTGAACTAGAGTAGTCCAGTTTCAGAGTTGCTGATCCCTGGGCTTTGTTTTTAGTTCCTGTTACTGATCCATTGCCTTATTAGGAAGGAGGGAAGTTTCTTTGCTTACCAGTGGGAGTGGGAAGCACTGAGCGGCCTTTTTGTCCGATTTGGTGAAGTTTCAGCCAGAAACTAGTAGTCCATTGGTCGTTTTGGGCCAATTCCTAGCTCCTTTCAGCCCCCTGCTATAAAACACTCTAAACACGCGTTTTCCAGCTTGTACCAACTCAGCACAGATCCTCGTGGTGGCCTGCAGAGTGATCCAAGCAGCAGAGAGCTAAAAGAGTGACTTTCTACCAGATATAAGTATTTTTTGTGGCTTTCCCACTTTTATTAAGCTAGTGACTGCATTTCGCCTGTTTTACTGCTACTTTAAGTGATTTCTGCATTTTACACTGTTTATTGCACTTTAAGTTACTAATTGTTGCAAATTGTTTCTGTAGGCTACACAATAAAGTGCGCTAGCTGATTTACAGCATTTATAGCATTTACTGTCTGTTTTTTTCCTTATCTCTGTAATAAAACAAAAAAATCTCATTTTCCCGCCTTACTGAACTAGAGTAGTCCAGTTTCAGAGTTGCTGATCCCTGGGCTTTGTTTTTAGTTCCTGTTACTGATCCATTGCCTTATTAGGAAGGAGGGAAGTTTCTTTGCTTACCAGTGGGAGTGGGAAGCACTGAGCGGCCTTTTTGTCCGATTTGATGAAGTTTCAGCCAGAAACTAGTAGTCCATTGGTCGTTTTGGGCCAATTCCTAGCTCCCTTCAGCCCCCTGCTATAAAACACGCTAAACACGCATTAGCGCGGAGTTGCCACTGTTGCACACAAGAGCAGCGGCGGTTAAACAAGGTTAACTATTCGGGCCATCTAAATTCCACTCTTCAAATTTTCCCTTAGAACTACCTTCCTCGAGCTGTACTGCTGATCTAACCAGCATATCCTATAACTGAAAAGTTCATCTCTACTTGATTCCCAAGTAGACTATTCTCTATCTGTAAAGCCTAGCACTTACTCCTACAGTGCTTGCACCTTGATAAAGCACTCTTATTATAGATAGTACCCCACCAGCCTAAAACCCACTTCCCCTGGAGTCCTTTGAAAGTCTCTTTATCTACTACTTCTAGTATGTCGAGGGATCAGTTGCTAGTGTCCTCTCCAGCTCAACTGGTGAACCTGGGAATATTGAGGCAATGTTACAATTGCCTCATGTACACGGACAATCCTCTCCTTCTCCCACAAAACACAAATACATGCGAGAGATGCAACTATACGGCCAAACTGGAGGCTGAGCTCTCTCAACATAGGACTGGCAAGACCAGACAGGAGGAGTAGGTAACCACACACAATACATACCCAGTCACACATGGTACCATCACAACTTCAAATCATACACATACTCACACAAAGACATACTCGGAGGCTCTGATCAAAAATTTACCAAAACAGCAGAGGCCACCAAAGCAGACACCCAAACAACTACCACCACGACCCAACACATGCAACACATAGACCACACAGTCAGAGTGTCAAACAGTCACAGCCCTTAAGGCCAAACAAAATGCCAGACACACTTGTCATTGGTGATTCCATAGTCAGACACACTGACGTCCCGCTCACCAGACTGAGTAAGGAGAAGGTCACAGTAAGCTGCCTGTCGGGTGCTAGAATCCGCCACATAACGCAAGCACTCAGGTCTCTCAACAGCAGGTACAAGTACGACTCAGTCATTGTCCACGCTGGTGTCAACGACCTGAGATGTACCTCCTTGGACTACATGAAAAGGGACATCGAGGAGCTCTCTGATTATGTAGCCCAGGCAGGTATGACCCTGACCTTGAGCAGTATCCTACCTTCACCTAGAATGATGCCACAATACAGTGATAAGATGATCAGCTTTAATAATTGGCTTAAATTCTGGTGTCATTCAAAGGGGATCCAATGTCTGTCTGCCTGGGATGACATGCTGGACAAGCCAATCTGCTTCGCAAGGGACGGCTTGCACCTGTCACCCCTGGGCTTCCGGATATTGACAAAGGCTCTTGCCACCCCCATAGTGCCTTTTTTAGGAAAGGCTCAAATTCTAAACCTACCACCCTAGAACACCAAAAGGAAAAAACTAAGGGTAATGCTGCTCAATGCCAGAAGTCTCACTCTCAAGATGCACGCACTCGAGGCCCTTCTCAATATGGAGAACATCGATGTCTGTGCTGTGACAGAAACCTGGTTCAAGGCTCCTGAGAGCACCCCAGCACTAACAGGTTTCACCTCATATCATGCTCCGCCCCAAAATCCGGACAACACCAAGAAAGGAGGGGGGTGTCCATATTCATAAAGGACACCTACACCTCAAGGTTGGTGGCAACGCACGATGCATCGGAGACCATCCAGGTGCAATTAACCATAGGCAAGACTGCTCTGCAATTTGTAGCATGTTACAGGCCACCCTCTCAAACTCAGGAACCTCACATGGCCTTCCTGAAAACATTGGAGGGGATAAATGTATCTCCAAACACCATCATACTAGGTGACTTCAACTACCCTAATATAGACTGGGAACACTACTCAAGCCCGAACACTCTAACCCAAAGATTCCTGGAGTTCATAAACTCAAATGCCATGGAACAACTAGTCACCATCCCCACAAGAGGAGAAAACATACTTGATCTCATCATCATGAACATGGGATCAAAATGTTCAACACCGGAAGTATACCCCTCACTGGTGAGATCAGATCATAAACTAATCTCGCTGGAGGTCCTCATCCCGCCCACCTGAAACAAAAAGACCACAGTGAAAAACTTCTCAAAAGCCGATTTCACACTTCTAAAAACTAGTGTGGTCTCCTTTAAGGCCCCTGAGCCAGTGGTAAACATTACTCAAACCGCTGAATCACTTACAAATGCCTTCTACCAGCACCTACAGGACTGCATGGATCAGGCAATCCCAAACAAAACTAAGACTCTCTGTACCAAAGGCAAGCGTCCAGTCTGGTGGACCCCAGCCATAAACAAGCTCTACAACAAAAGGAGGAAGCTACTACAAGATAGAGCAAAATCCTTGAAAGGTAAGACACCTTTGATCATTATAAGTAAAAAACTAAGAGCTCTCATAAAATCATCCAAGGCAAATTTTGAGAGAAAAATCGCCAAGGACTCTAAAGACAATCATAAGGCCTTCTTTAGCTATGTTAGAAACCTAGGAGGAAACTCCCAGATATGCTCAGAATTAGTTCAAAATGATGTGAAAATTACTGAACCTACACACATTGCTAACATACTGGCTGACAGGATCAGTGCAAACTTCTCCCCCCCCAAAAGGAGAGATATCTATTCCAGAGGATTGTAGCCCCACAAACATCTCCAACGCCCAGGTGAGAACTGCCCTCACTAAGGCAAAAAACACAGCATCCATGGGACCGGATGGTGTCCCCGGCTGTGTGCTTCATGAACTCAACGAGGAATTAAACCCACAGTTAGGACAGCTGTTTAATCTTAGCCTCACCTCAGGATACGTACCCAAGGAGTGGCGCACGGCCACTGTAGTCCCACTTCATAAGGGCGGTGCCTCCACAGACCCTGGAAATTACCGCCCCATTAGCTTGACAAGCCTTATCTGCAAAGCCATGGAGAGGATCATAATGGAACTCATAAATAAAGACATAGGGAACTTGCAGACTTTGGATCCAACCCAGTTTGGCTTTGTCAAAGGCAGATCCTGCCTCTTAAACTTGGTTGACTTTTTCGAGACAGTCACCAAGGCCATTGATGAGGGAAAAGCAGTCCATACAGCCTACATCGAACTGGCAAAGGCCTTCGACACAATACCCCACTCAGGTATCATCGAAAAACTCATCAGCTTGAATGTAAACCCATACATCACAAGATGGGTTGCAAACTGGCTAAGTGACAGAACCCACAGGGTCAGAGTTGCTGGAGCCATGTCAGACTCAAAGCCTGTCACAAGTGGTGTCCCACAGGGCTCAGTCCTGGGTCCACTCTTGTTCGGCATCTACTTTTCTGAAGTACAAGCAAACACAGGAGGGTTATGGCTGACAAAGTTTGCAGATGACTGCAAACTGGGCGCTATAGTCGAAAACACATCTGACACAGATATCCTTCAGAAGGGCCTCACAGAAACGGATAACTGGTGCCAGAGCCATGGCCTGAAGTTAAACGCCAAAAATGCATAGTCATACCCTTCGGGAAAAACAAGGTTACCCCTAGCTACCATATAGGTGGCAATCCACTGAGCACAGAAAAGTCATCAGGGATCTGGGGACCCAAGTTGACAGTAGCCTTCGCTTGACACTCATGTTGCTAAAGTAGTTAGGAAAACCTTCTATATCGCCCACCTGATCATGAAGGGATTCACATCTAGATCAAGGGAGGTCATTGTCCCCCTGTACTCATCACTCATTAGACCTATGATTGAGTACAATGCCCGTTGGAATGTATCTGACCAGACACCTGCTGCAGCTTGAAAGGCCCCAAAAGTTCCTCACCAAAAGGATAAAGGGTCTCAAAAATGTCTTATGCTGCCCGACTGAAAGAACTCCAGCTCTATTCAGTCTCATACCGCTTGCTCAGAGGTGACCTGTGCCTGACATATAAGGCCATGTCAAACCCAGATTTGATGAATATGCTTCACCTCAAAAAATCTAGATCCCTCAGAACCACAAGGGCGGGAGACTTAAACTTTGACATGGTTATAAATAGAACGTGCTGGAGGGACAGATTCATCACCCAGAGACTCCCTGTGCTGTGGAACAAAATCCCGGTACATGTGAGGCAGAGCACCTCGCTGGCCTTGTTCAAGAGGAATCTTGACCAATGGATGGGAGATCGCAGATATACCCCAGGGATTACTTCAGTGTCACTGCTTGACAGAGGCACAGAAAAATGATAGGCATAGTTTTTATTCAAACTAAAGGGGTGGCGAAAGCCACATAACTATGGGCTAGACTTATAAATGCACTTGGGCAGATAGCCTAGTATGAACCTATGAACCTATGAACCTATGAACCTATGATGATGATGATGCTGACAATTGGCCCATACTGAGGAGGAGAAGAGTGTTCAGGCCCAGGGTAACCTTCCTGGGGCTACATGATCTGGAGATAGTAGAGCACTACAGGGTGGACAGTGACATACTGTTAAAATTACAGCTTTCAGTAGTCTGTACCTTTACTCAGTGAAAACACTGAGACAGACATTTACTGCACACAAGGTTTACATCTAGCATAATAATGAAAGTTTAACACACCAAATGTAACTTTGGCTACAGCATAAAGTCTGCAAAAATAGATGAATCAAAGTCTCTGACAAGAAGGAAGAAGTCTCACTCTTTATAGTGCATTTTCTGCCTGCATCAGCAGTTTAGTAAATAGTCAGAATAACATGTCTATTTTTTAAGCTGATTTGTTATCAGTCCTTTTCTCATATATTAAATGTTCCTTTCTGAAGAAAATGTTTTCAGCCTTGAGTTATTTTGCATGTCCTGTTTGATGAAATACAGCTGCAGACAAGAGTTCATAATGACCTGCTTGTAGATAATGAATTTAGCAAAGCTGCATAGTTTAGAAGAGATAACATATTTTTCTTCTGTTTCTATTTAACAACGAATGCCAAGCTATATATTTTTCTAAGTCAGGTAATTGAGTTCAAGCTGAGTGCACTCTACAAAACTAAAATGCAGAACATTATTTCACATTTTCAGAAAAAATACACAGAAATCCATTTTAACCTGTTACTTTCTCTCACAGTTCCCTCTCTTTTTTTAAAAGACAGAAAATGACTGTTCCGTTTCAACTTTTCCCTCAGTTGTACACATTGAAACCTTTTCCAGTTTGTTTAGGTTGACCATCATGATCTGCTGAATGCTATATGTTTTTTGCAAATGGCAGCTTATGTAGCAATTTCAGATGGTTAGTATGACCATAATGCCTAACACTACTAGTACAGGATGTATTAACCAATTTAACAATTTGGTTCCAGATGATGACCACACCATAAATATGTCCCACCAATTATGGGCAGTGTCAACTTCTGTTTTTCTCTTTTATTATTAACACTGGGTTATTTGAAACCACACATACAAACTGTGGTGCCACTTTTATGTATGCCTGACCTTGTTCAGCTACCATGCTGTTATATTTGTATTAAATGTTATCCTCCCAAAGGTACATGCTGTATGCTTTTTACAACTGAAATTGTCTTGTGTTCTATTTTGTGTAGCATTTTTCTAAGTTTTATTTGTGAAATATTGTAATTCCCTGTTTGATGTTCAGAATGATGCAAATGAAATGCAGATGTATGTGTTGAATGCCGCATGCCTTGTCTCGCAGCTGCATTTTTATATATAGTCCTTGAAGCATGTTTCAGACACTGAACATTTAGCTTGTCTCAAGCTGTACCTGATTTTGTTACATTGCATGAATGAATGCTGCTTTATTTAAGAACAGTTTAACCCTTTTAATATATGTATGCTAGCAAACAGAAATACATGTATTTAACTAACTATATTATTTCTACATATATTATATAGCAACAGATGTGTATATGCATCTAACTAGCAAATAGATTTACACATGCATTTATACATTTTTAAACCTATCACTGTATAAATTCCCTCTGTTTTATTTTAAATCCAAAACTGTCTATATTAGTATGTACTTTTTAGTCAAGTTATATTGCTATTAACTAGAAACACATTGGGAAACAAAACCTTTAGTTTTCTTTTGATACGGCAAGTTAACACAGTTTTATATTGTCAGCACAATGATGACAACCATTACCAGTCATGAGCTGTATTTTGCAATTGCTGAATATGACTTTATGCAGTGATGTCCTGTACAGTAATTTATTGACAATGCTTGAGTATTTTACTGCAAAGGCACAGCAGTCTCGTCCTTGGAAAAAACACACACCTCACAAATGTCAAGCCTTGACTCGCTACCATACACACAAATTAACTGAGAAGCAATCCCTGTGAACAGCTAACACATGAATGCAAAACTGTCTATTTACACAGATAAAAAACATGGTTTATACACCAAAGAATGCTGTTTAAACCATTTACTATATACTGTACAGAATACACTTGCTTGTACAGATTGCTTTTGCATTTGTATATACATGACTGTAATGTAGACTTGGTCCAGTGTTCAAACCTAGCATTAAACTGAAGTCTGCTAATTACATTACTTGAAACATTAAAACGTATTTTTGGTATTAACACTTTGTAACTTTATTTGAGTCCCTTTTGCAGTACTGTTTGCACAGTTAGTGTAAAATTGAAAGCATGCTCTTCCCTCTGTAGTATACATCATTTTATTGCAGTATTGTTTATTTGTTTTATGCTGTGAAAATTTAGTGTATGCTTGCCTTTTGGCTGTTACCTAGACTGTGACACTTTGGTCTTACACATTTGCTTTTTGATTTGATCATTTTTTGCCCATTTTGAAAAATTTAAAATATTTTTTTACCCATTTTGAAAAGACATTTACTGTTACTGATAGCTATTTGCACCCTCCCTTTTTGTAAAGGGACCTGCATAATTTATTTTAACTGCATACCATAGCCCATGTACTGACTGTACTTAGTGTAGTATTGACTTGCAAACAGATTATTAATACTGCAAGTGAATACTTAACAATAATGTTTTAGAAAAACATAAGCCATTTGGCCTGACAACCAGTCTTGTATCCTTGACATTATAAATTTCAGTACCAGTAACATTTTATTTTATACATTTTTTGTAACTACCCATTTCCGCCTGGAAAGATCTGAGCTGACATACTTTTTTTCTTTCTGTGCATTTCAGACACTTAACCCATAACTCCTTTAGCACTTACTCATACCTTTAGTCATTCATTAATATACTTGCAACTTGATATAATAAACATTTGTAATTTGGCTAACTATGCATAATATTGCTTTTGAATACTGTTTTTGCTGGAGTCTTTTGATGCTATTATACAATTACAAAATATTGTAAGAAACAAAAGAGATATTGGCTTAACTAACACATGCTTAAAACAGATATATTTACATGATTTACATTTGCTGTTGTCTGCCTTTTGCAGCCCTTTAGGTGAAGCAAAATACATGATGTTATGTCTTTACTGTGTTTAACTACTCTCATTTGATTTCTATGCCCTAGAACTGTTTTGTTATTTGAAATGGTTTTAAAATCATCATAGTTTGTGCTGTGTACAGGTAACCATTTTCTAAATGTAGAATAGTATGTCATAAATCATTTTTTATCAGTGTAGTTAACTGCTGTTGATTTAACTCTTTGCTAACCAAATTCTTTTTGTCTTGTGATTTTGCACGGGCTGTCTTATATTTATCAGTATTCTGTTCTACTGACTTTAAAGCTCTTATGCACTTTTGCATATGTTGTCTGAACTTTTTGAACTCACTCTGACTGTGTCTTAGAAGTTTATTAAATCTTTTTGTCAGTTCACCATGAACTTCCTCTCTGTTCTTATCTGTTTTGTAATGTGCAGTGGTTTTATGCCACTTTTGTCTAACAAGAAGTACAGAAGATTTTGTCAATGACTGACAACTGATATTGTAAGTCTGAAATTAACATTTTACATGTGGTGACAGGACATAATGCATCTGGTTGTTTATCATTATTTTTGTGACACTGCACACATAAAGCTGTTTTATATGACTTGCACAATAAACGTTTATTGTCATACCAATGATGTTGCTGTTTAAGATACCAGTGAGACGTAATGCATTTACATAAAGCATTGACATCAACGTTACCTAATAAAGTTCTATATGTACTACAGCTTTGTTTATAACAATTTTTACCTCACATTTTACCAGATCCATTCCATTTATCACAGTTAGTCTGAAAATGACCCACGAGGTCAAGATCCTACTGGCTGCTAACTTTAGCAAACCAATCTTTAAACTCCTGCAAATCAGATTGCAAAGTACAAACTTTAAGATCTTGATCACCCTCTTGTAAATCTTTTACAACAGGATATATGGGAACAGTAACCATTTTTTGTGCCTCAAGCAGTATCTTATCCTGGCTGTGTTCCAGGTTTTGTATAATACGTTTATGGCAAGTCATGCAAAAAAAGCAAAATTTAAATCATTGCAAAGAGCACATTTTTGTACATCCTGTGGCACTTTAGCTTTATGTACATATCAGTCAAAGGTAGAAATCCACTTACACAATGCTGGGTTATCTGTTTTATCTAACAAAGACGTACAGGTGGTAGCATGCTGGTCATACCATGTATTTAAATAATTCCACACATTTATATAAGGTTCAGACACGTCAAAAGTAAAAGACTGAGTGCACTTTTTTGCATTTCCACAAATTGCATTCATTGTTAAAAAGAAAAACAGAAGAAAATATTTACCACAAATGTTCAGGACAAGTTGGCCAGTCTTGACACGAAAATCAATTGTGGCAAAATTCTTTGCTGTCTTTTGCTAGATGCTGGTGAAATTAATTTTCAGCAGTAGAAGTTCATTACCTCATGATTCAATGACCACCTGAAGGAAAAAATACTGTACTGCCCTGTACTGTGCCACAGTATTTCACTCGCCAGGCAATGGATGAAGTTCGGAAGAGAAGAATCAATTCAAAGAAAGACTGCACTGGAATATCACACTGTGAGGCACCTATTCATGCTCACCTCCCTGGTTTCGCACCACTGTTAAAACTACACCTTTTGGTAGTCTGTACCTTTACTCAATGAAAACACTGAGACAGTTCTACTATTATGGCATTCATTTACTGCACACGAGGTTTACATCTAGCATAACAATGAAAGTTTTACACACCAAATGTAGCTTCAGCTACAGCATAAAGTCTGCAAGAATAGAAGAATTAAAGTCTCTGACATTAAGGAAGAAGTCCCACTCTTTATAGTCCCCGGGATTCATGAAGCTTGCACCAGGTGCAGGCGTAGCATCAGCGTTCTAACACCAAAGCTGGCCTCTGAGTGATTCAGGTACGAACTGTTTCCACGTGCACTACCTGCGTATGCTACACCCGCACAACTCCCAAGCTTTGTATGCTAATTACCCCATGTACAGCAGTGTAAGATGCAAATGAAGTGCTGTAGTGTAAGCATCCAGAAATGTAAACCATAGAAAACGGTTTACATTTTTGCAAACATAAAATCGGAGCCATGACAGATGACCAAACACATGTATTATATTGTTAATATATGCCAATGGCTAAATATATAGCCATTGCTATAAAAAATGTACAAAATATAAAATTAACATTTAATATATATAGTCGCACTATCATGATGTGGAAGCACAGGGCAGCGGTGCGCAAAGGGGATCGCAAGGAATATATAAAAATATAGAATAAAATTGAAATTAAACACATATTACGATTTCCCCATAATAGTCAAAGGCAGGCATGCTACACCATACTCATGGCGCAAGGGTTACTAAGGGGCAGTGACAGTGTTATGCACAGTAGCTAGGAATTAGTAGGCCATGCCATGCAAATGAGAAGAGTAATAGTCAATCGCAGATTCCCCACTGGTGTAAGGATGCACCTCACAGCGTAGCGTTATAACACCGAGGTGTGCCCTTGAGATAAAGATGACATCAAAAGAGGGGTGTGTCACCATTGCTGTAAGCACATTGGAGCATTGCTAAACTGGTCTGCCCCTAGCTAGGCAAAGCTGCAGGATAGGGGTGTGTCGAATTGGCCATAGCTATGCTTAGCTGAGAATACACAAGGTAACTGAGTATGCATGTGAACAGACATGAAAACGTGCATAAACCCCAGTAAACGGGTATGCGCGGCATGCACTGCAGCTGAAACAGGAAGGATATAGGAAAGAAATAAGGAAATGCTGCAGTGAAATTGGAGTACAAATAACTAATTAACACCTAGGAGCCTACAGTGGGCAATTGACAATAGCTAACAAGACTGCAAGCAGCTACCTGCATGATAGGGAAGAGGATGGGCTGTACTGCAAAGAAAACAGTAAAGTGTCAAAGCAAAACAAAACCGATATGCAGTATATCAGCTACAAGGCACATTTCGAAATGACTGGGTAGGAAAGTACAAAACAAGAAAGACGGCAGGTGGATGCATGCCTGATAATGGGAGGGGATCCAGGTCTAAAAGTGAATTAAAGGGCAATAGATTAATCAAGGCAGGCAAGTAGATCTCCACAGTAAAGGCCCCACACATGCAGTACTCATTGCAAAACTCATAATTAAGAAACGCTGCAGCTAGAATAGCTCATACACACCCACTGACATCAGCAGCATCCATAGCACAATACTATAAAGTGTGAAAGCACCTCACACACATTTGTGTGTTCCCATACACTCTGCACCAGTGGTGTATACAGACAGGGAACTTTTATTATGTACATGTTAGGGGCTGCCATAGCTTTGATCCACCAGCAAGTGTTGGAGACTGAAGGTGGTGTGGAGAATGATGCACACCACCACCTCAGGCACTACAGGAAGAGGAGAGTGTTCAGACCCAGGGCAGCCTACCAGGGGCTACATGATCTGGAGATAGTAGAGCATTACAGGGTGAACAGGGACATCCTACAGCAACTTGTGGAGCTGTGCTGGCCATGCCTCAAAGCCAGAACAAACAGAGAGGAACCCATCCCAGTGGATATGAAGGTATGTGTAAGCCTGAGAATACTAGCTACAGGTACCTTTCAAAGACCAACTGGGGATATCATGGGGATCTCAAAGGCATCAGCATTCAGGGTACTACACCAGTTCCTGGATGCCATGTTACCACATGCTAATGAGCACATATACTTCCCCTAAACGCAGGAGGAATTGGCCAGCAATATGTGTCTCTTCCATCATGTGGCAGAATACCCAGAGGTACTGGGTGCAATAGACTGCACGCACATACTCATCAAGTCACCACCCGGTGAGCAGGGTAGGCACTACATAAACCATCAACTGCCAGGTCGTGTGCAATGCCCAGGGCATTATCATGGATGTGTGTGCTGGCAGCCCTGGAAGCTATCACAACTCCCACATCTGGCATGTCTCACAGCTGTATCGGTTATTTGCCAGGGGGGACATCCCAAATGGCCACATGGTGGGGATTGCTGGCTATGCAGTGGAACCGTGGATGATGACTTCCATCAGAAATGCACACACACCCATGCAAGAACGCCATAATAAGGCACACACACAAACCAGAATCATCATAGAGCGTGTGTTTGCGATACTGAAATCATGGTTTTGTTGCTTGGACATATCTGGTGGAGCCTTGCAGTACTCTCCAGGCACATGTGCCCACATCTTCATAGTGTGTGCCATGCTACACAATATGGTCCTGCGGAAACAGCTGCAACAGGGACAGAATGGTGAAGGCCCTCACAGCCCACCAACATTGCTAAGGGGCCCCACAGGCACAGAGGTACTCAGACCATGAACACCATGAGCCATCCCCAGTAGGCAGACGAAGGCATGCCCAGTATGCCCATGCCTTGGCAAAAAGGTAACGTATAGCACACACACTGACAGTGTAGGCACCTAGGGACTGACACCTTTCTCTACCTGAACACACAGTAAAAATGGATGGCACACACACAAGACTGCCTGTAAATTGTCATGTATAGGCAGTCTACTGTGTGCATCCAACATAGGCAGCCCTCAGCTATTGCACACACAACTGCCATTGGCACAAGGTAAGTCAACACCTGAACAGTAAATTAAGCTATCAGCATATGCAGATACTGTATGTATAGATTCATAGGTAGGGACTTGGCCAACTGCCAGAGGCCATTTATAAGCCCAGCCAAAATGTGTCAGCTTTTGCCACCCCATTGATTCATTAACTGTCCCTTTGTGGAGCAGAGCCAATGGTGGGATCCCTGGGGTGCATCTACTGTTCCCCATCCACTCTTCAAGGTTTCTCTTGCAGAGTGTTAGTGAAGGGCTCCGTATAATGTAGTTAGGGATGTTGTTCCAAAGTATGGGGAGTGTCTGTTACACGAAGCTGTCCCTCCAGTATATTCCAGTTATGGTTGTGGCAAGGTTCAGCTCACTACAGTGTGTGGCTCACTGTGACATGGATTTCCATAGGTGGAGCATATTCATCAAGCCTGAGTTCGACATGGTTGTGTTGGCCAGTGGAGATCATCTCTGGGTAAATGAGATGCCACTGAGTAAAGCAGGAGTTTATTCAGTCTGGCTGCATAGGCCATATGTGGGAGGCCAGTATTCCCCTTGAAGAGGTACATTCATGGACCCCCACAGCTGTTGGAAGTGTCTTCTGAGGTACATCCCACATGGGTTATTATACTCTATGATGGGACTGATGAGTGATGAGGAAAAGGGCACTATGACCCCAGTATGTCTAGATGGGAATCCTTTAGTAATAACATGGCCTACATAGAAGGATGTCCTAACTACTGTGGAGATATGATTGTCAGAGGGGAGATAACTGTCTACCTTAGTCCCCAGATACCTCATTATCTCGTCCATATTAAAGTGGCTGCCACTTATGTGTTAATATGTGGGTGCCAATTCCACAATGGAATGACCATGCAGTTAGTGGCACTTGGCTAGAGGCCGTGTCATTGGCACCCTGTGACATTGTCCGTGAGGCCCCTTGAGGGATGTCTGTGTCATCTGGACTATCAATCATGGCTCCCAGTTTGCAGTCATTTCCAAACATGGTCTGCCATAGTCCACCTGTGTTTGCATGTACCTCTGAGACGTATATGCCAAAAAGTAGGGCTCCCAGGACTGAGACCTGTGGGACACCAGTCATGACTGGTCAAGAGTTGGACCTGGAGACCGCTAGTCATACCATGTGTGTTCTGTGTGTAAGCCCGTTGGCAACCCAACTGGTGATGTATGGGTGTATGTACAGGCTGGTGTGTTTATCAATAATAACTGAGTGGAGCATGGTATCAAAAGCCTTGGTGAGGTCCAGTTAGTATGTGTGAACCACCTCCCCAGTCATCTAATGTCTTGGTGACTGTATGTAAAATGTCAAACAAGTTCAGTAGGCATGAACTGCACTCAATCAAGCTGACCTGGGTCAGGTCACGTGTTCGGAGATTACCGATGTCTTTGTTAATGAGTCCCATGAGGATTCGAACCATACCTATGATATGAACCATTGCAGACCAGGCTGGTCAGGCTTATGGGGTGGTAGTTACCATGGTCAGTTGTGATTCCACCTTGATGGAGTGGAATAATCGTTGCCTCGCGCCATTGTATGGCCATGTAGCCTGTGGAGAGGCTGAGGTAGGAAAGCTTAATTAGGTGGGGGCAGGTGGTCTTGTACAGTTTGCAAGATGCAATCTGGGACAACATCTCCCTCCATTGATGCTGTGTTCTGCTGTTAGAGAGGGCCATTTCCACCTGTATGTCTCTGATGTGTGGGATACTGTACCTTTCGGATAGTGTTATGGGCTCTTTAGGGGGTGAAGTATGCACTGAATGTATCTGCAAGGATGTTGGTAATATCAGTAAGGTCAGCATATTTTGTGCTATATTTCACTGGCACAGTGCAAATCTGTGTGTCACCACGTAGATCATTGACATAGCCAAAGAAGGCTTTGTGGTTATCTTTCGAATCCTTGCGTATTCTCATGCCGATGTTAGCCTTGGATGATGTCATGAGGGACCTGCGTATCATACTAATAGTGGTCATGGATGTCTGCCCTTCGTGGGATTTGCTGTGTGTCTGGAATACTGTCCTACTTCTGTAGTATAGCCTGTTTATTGCAGAGGTCCACCAGACCGGTGTCCTTGTCTAGGAAGAGTGAGATTTGGTTTACCAGTGATGGCACAATCCATACATCCATGTAGATGCTTATAGACTGCATTTGTAAATCTGTCTGTATCTTGAGCAGTGTTTCCCCTTAGCGTGGGGGCTGTGAAAACCCCCAACCCTGTCACTAGTAGTGTAAATTTAGCTGTAGGAAAGTTATACACTGTGATATCCATGGGTGGGGGAGATTCTTGGGTGTGGAAACAGTGAATAGTTCATGGTCAGATCTAACCAGTGACCGGTTAACCTCCTCTGTGGTGCAACTGTTGCCCATGTTGGTGATGACCACTTCTAGTAGTTTCCACCCCACGTTAGGGAGGTTACCACCTGATACAGGGCATATGAGGTGATAAATTCCAGGAAGCGCTGGGCCCGGAAGTGAGAACCAGAGAAAGTTTCCCAGTTAATGGTATGGTAGTTGACATCGACCAATGCCAGGGTGTGCGTTAGGACTGTCATGTTCTCCACTGTCTCCAGGTAGGTGGAGTGGAAGTCCTGGGTCCTGGAGGGTGATCCGTAGCAGGCCACAATTTACATTGCAGTTGTGGCTGATGTTAGCTGCACATGAATAATCTCAGATGTATCATGCTGTCCCACTAACCGGGAGGTGTAGGTATCCCTGATGAATATGGATACATCCCCTCCATGTCTGTCAGTCCACGTTCTGTGGCTGAAATGTGTGGTATGGGTTGTAGGCCAGTAGTGCTGGTGTGCTCTCAGGAGCCTTAGGACAGATTTAATTTACTGCACAGATGTTGATGTTGTCCATCCTGAGGAGTGCATGCATGTTGTGATCACAACCCCTGGTGTTGGGCAGCATAACCGTCATTGAATCTGCTATTATGCTGCTTACGGAGCTGGTATTCACCTTTAAGACTCTCCTAAATAAGGCACCATGGGGGTGCCAATAGCCTTGGCCAGTATTCCAAAGCCTAAGGCTGACACATAGGCCGGTATGGTATTATTGCATGCATGTTCCCCATCTGTGCTTGTTTTCCATCTCCCCTGTAGGTAACCTACTAGTAAGTAATAGAAAGCCTTAAACTTATACAAGTCTTCTAGCTTCCAAGATAGGCTTTTTGGAGTGACTAAGTATCAGT